>NW_025814203.1:0-50458 GCF_018902025.1 Drosophila willistoni
TGATACTTCGACTCAACCTCGCTTGTTCTCTTCGAAAAATAAAATATTGGGTGTAGTTTTTTATCCGCTTTCTTTTGTAATAAGACCGCCCCAAAACCTAATGCGCTTGCATCACAATGAAGCTCTGTATCGTCTCTGGGGTCATATATCGCCAATACTGGTGCTTCCAATAGTATTTGCTTCAGTTGAGAAAGCATTCTAATTCCTCTTTTCGAATTGAAATTCTTTGTCTTTTTTCATCAAGTCGTACATAGGTTTAGCGATTATGGAAAAGTCTTTTATAAATCTTCTAAAGTAGGAGCCAAACCTAAGAAACTTTTCACTGCGTGTACATTGCCTGGCACTGGAAAGTTTTTTACTGCATCCAAACCTTTATCGTCAGCACTTATTTTGTTTTCTGTGATTTTATATCCCAGGTATTTTATACTTGACATGAAAAACTCGCATTTGTCCATTTGTAGTCTTAATTTGTTTCTTACTAACCTATCAAAAACTTCTTCTAGAGTCTGTAGGTGCTCGGTTGTATTTGCACTGGCTATCATTATATCATCCATGTATACTAGGACCTGCCCTTTTCTGATCATGTCTTCAAAATTCGGTTTATAAACCTTGGAAACATGTGATGCATTCTTGATCCCCATTGGCATTCTTAGGAACTCGTATTGACCAAGCGGCGTGATGAAAGACGTGTATTTTACTGACTCTTTATCGACGAATACATGAAAATACCCATTTTTAAGATCTAATTTGGAAAAAACACGCTTGTTGACTAGTCTGTCTAATAGATCGTCGATCAATGGTAAGGGATAGTTGTCCTTGATAATCATCTTGTTCAGTTTTCGGAAATCTATGCATAATCTGATGTCCCCTGTTTTCTTTTTCACTAACACTACTGGAGACGCATACTCCGAATTGCTTGGTCTGATAATTTCTTCTCTTATATATTCATCTAACAATTTCTGTAGTTTTTCCTTTTCAGAATATGATAACCGTCTTGGTGCGTAACTAAATGGTTTGCAATTTTCTAGGTTTAATTTCATTTCACATCTGATATTCGGCTTATCCGGTCTTTGCGCATTCACATACCTATCCCTGACTAGCTTATCAAACTCTTAGCCGTTTTATAATCTATGTTTTCACCGATCACGTATTCTGGTTCTGGGTTTCCATTGTCGATGTAAAAAATTTCTAACATTCTCCTCTCAAAGTTATCTTCCATATTTGTTTCAGACTCACTACGGGGTTCCTTTAATTTAATTTCTTCAATCCTATACTTTTCCTCATTTGTACCTTTAATTATATTCTTTTCAAACTCTAAAGTCATTTCTTTATCTATGCATGTCCTTTTGTTAACAACATTGTATTCAATAATTTCCTTATCTGCATTAACATTTTCTGTATTAATTTTATCATTTGCATTAATATTTTCGTATTCTGTATTACCCGTTACACTTATATTAACAATTTCATTTTCCATATGTTCTGACGTCAACATTCCAATTTCTTTAAAATTAACTTTTCTTACGTTATCGTGGCTTTGAGAAGTTACTATCGCACTTTTTTCAAAAGAATCTAAATCTAATTTAAGATTACATGATGTCAAAAAATCCCTTCCAAAAATTACATCGCGACTATCGCGATAACGAGTAAATAAAAGTAAATCTTTATTGAATTTTTCACAACGTAACATAGTAATTTTCCAAATGTAAAGAGAGGACTTCCATTTAGCCCTTGATAAGATTGCTCGACAGAATAAAGATATGAATGATTAGGTAAATGTTTCTTCTTGATTAAGGAAACTGGACTCCCCGAATCTATGAGGCACGTTGCAATAAAGGAATTACTTGGCGAATCTACAAAATGTATAATGAATTCTCTTACGAAATTGTTGCTGCTCTGGTTCGTACGGTTGAGTCCATTAGTTTCACGGCTGCCCTTCCTATCTGGACATTTGGCCGCCCAATGCTCCATGGATCCACAGATGAAACAAGAGCCTGGTACACGGTCCGGCCTGTTGCAGTCCTTCACCAGGTGTCGTCTAATGTTACATCTACGACAGCGCATCTCTTGGAGCTTGTTTGCTCTGCCAGTTTCGTTTTCATCTTTAGTTGCGCGTCGAATGTCCTCTAGATGTATCTCAGCGAAAGCAGCTAACATCTGCCTTGGGTTGGCGAAACATTGGATCCGTGCTTGAGTGCGTAATCCCTTGTCAGGTATACCCTCGATAACTTTATCAAGGAGTTCCTCTTCATCGATGTTAATATTGTTGGCTAACATTAGTTTGTCGTCCAGATAAACTGCAAACTTTTCGCCAAACTTCCAATTACGCTGTTCGAAATGACGACGCATTTGTGACTTGGACATTTCCTCTCTAAAAGCTGCCATTAACTGTTCGCATAGTACTGCTACTGGCTCGTGAATACGTGTAAACTCCGAAAGAAGCCATGAATGCGCCTTGCTTTTCATCTTGCAAATGAAGAGCATTCGTAAGTGAGTGTTGCCTATGTTATGCACTTCACCGATATTTTTAAGCTGAGCCACCCACTTTTTGGAGCACGATTCGCCATTGAAGTCCATCAATACTTCCTTCGCCAGTGAAAAAGCTATACCCATCGATTCGCCGTTTGAGTTGCCAGAGTATTGGTTGGTGGCTTCGACTGTGGCGTTGCCATTGATGGGAATGCTGCTGTCATCGATATTCTCATTAGCTACATTGTTATCGATAACATTGCCAGTGGCGTTGCCATTGTTTTCCAAATTCTGGAAAGATCTGCCCAAATCGTGACCATGCTCGATTCTAGGAATCAGCAGTTGAAGTTGTTGTGGCAATTGTTGAACCACCGCGACATCGTTGTTGTTGTTGAAATTGGAGTTCACCGCTTCTTGTTGTACGCTTCTCGGAATTGCGTCGCCAATTGACGCTTCATTTAATTGGTCTGGGTTAGGCCGCATCAATTGGATGTCGTCTAAATTATGCTCTGAATTATCATGTTCGTTCCAACCAGGTGGGGCATGACCACGTGTTTCGACTGGCACACTATACAGACGAAGCACTAATTCATTTCTTGAGCCGTTTGTTGGCATGTTTAAAGTTGCTAGCCATTGTTTTAGTTGGTCGAGGGTTAAATCGGATACTGGAACTGCGTTACTCATAGTTTTGGGTTAGGACCACCTCTGATATTGTAATAGGCTGTTTCGGTTGAATTGTTTATATATATGTATTTATTATATGTAAGTGTGATCTATGATTTTTATCCTCGTTAGTACGACCGATTCGCAAGCTCGTTCAACCCAGACTGACTCGACGCTCTCTCGTACTTCGCTCTCATTTAGAGCAGGGCCCGGCACAAAGAGAGCGCTAAAAAGTTTAGTTGTATGTGTGCACTTGCTTGTATGCGTATGTTGCTTTACACTGCGAAAAATGAAACTTCATCAAATTCTGATTCAATCAAGAAAACGAGTGCAGCAAATAATCTTATGCAAGAAAAAGATAGAGAAAACAAAGCAGCGATCAATTTTTTCGTGTGTGTCCTCTCAACAAAGCGACATAGATCTGCTTGCGTCGAAATGCTGAGGGGAACTAAAACCCACCCTCTTGCTCATGGTAATTTTGTGTGAGGACTTCGGCAGCCGTTCGGTTACACGCATACGATGTGCCGAACGTGTTCGTCCCCCGGGGGATATGAGTGCCGGGCTCTGATTTAGAGACGAGCAGGTTCTCTCTCTGAGGCATGAGAGAGAGGTACTACCGTCTTAAGTGAGCAAGCCTGCTACAATATGTAAAAATGTACATTAATAAATGTCCAAAATGCCTAACGTCGAAAACGACGAAACCTACACGATCACCTATGATTTTTTTTTTTTTTTGATATTAAGTTACTTCTGAACAGAAGATTTCTTTGGCCTCCCTGTGTATAACAGGTTAACGCCTCAGCGTATTCGTGATGATGATACATTTTTCTTTTATTTACATCTTATATCAATTATTAAAACAAAAGTTTATGATTACATTAAAGTCAACTATTTCAAGTTCTTAACCAGGGCTTAATATTTTGGCCACACCATACTCCCTGATACGGGTTACGGGAAAGTTGAAATCCCTCTACATCTTTCAGTAAAAATCTGTTGTTTTTCAGGACTTTATCTACTACATATGGTCCTTTGTTTTTTGGTATTAATTTTCGAGATATTCCCGTTGTACTGTCGAAATTTTTAACCATGACATAGTCCACTATTTATATTCTTTTTGCCCTGTTCTTTTACTATTGTAATACCTTTCATTATATGCTTGTGCTTTTTGCTGGTTTAACGCTGCATTCTTTCTTATCATTTCAAGGTTTATTTGATTTTCTGTATTTCTTAGCTCTTTAATCTCTTCTTTCAGTTCGTCTGTAACTACTCCTCTTTGTTCTATGCCAAATAACATTATACTGGGGTACTGTTTTATACTTCTGTGAATTGTATTATTTAAAGCATACTCTACGTTTTCGACAACCGTATCCCAGTAATTCCCCTTATCTGGATCTGTCAACTTTGCCAGCATAGGCCCTAGACTCCTGTTTATTCTTTCTACTTGCCCATTGGCCTGAGGGGAACCCGTTGCTATTTTAACGTGCTGCACCTTTTGTTCAACCAAAAAGGATTCGAATTCAGACGAAGTAAAACAACTCCCTCTGTCAGATATTATGCATTTCGGCCTGCTATAACTTCTAAATACGCTTTTAAAGCATCTATTGCTTCTTTTGTTTTTGTGGTTTTTGTTGTATATAGCCTAACGAATTTCGTAAAACCGTCTACTACTGCAAGTATGTGTTTTTTAGACCTTCCAGCTTCTATTGGTCCATAGTGATCAATATGGATTAACTCGAAAGGTTTATCGCCTTTTGGTATACTGTTCAGAAATCCATCGCCTTTGCCGCATTTAGTTGAGAATGCTATGCATCTGAGACAATTTTCTATATGTCTCGTTGCTTTATCCTTAAGACTTGGGAACCAATAACTTTTGCCTATTGCGTCCAACATTTTGTCTCTACCTACATGGCCTAATTCATCGTGGTATTTGTATAAAACGTGATTTTCCATTTCTTTTGGAACGTAGAACAATATTTTCTTGTCATTGGACTTTCGGTATAATACTCCGTTTCTCATTTCAAACAATTTGTGCTCTGATTTTTCTAGCATTTCCTTTATTTTTTTCAGTTCTAAATCTTTTGCTTGGCAAATAACTAGGTTGTGCTCGAAGCTATTCGGTTCTATTACCATGATATTGGTGCATCTGCTTAACGCGTCTACGTGCCGTACTCTTGGAGTTCAAGGGCCCATCTCGCGATCCTAGGGTTTAATTCTATCTTATTTAGTGTAAGAGTCAGAGAATTGCAGTCAGTTAAAATTTTAAATTTCTTTCCTTGGACATAAATCCTAAATCTGCGTAGGGAGTACACAATCGCTAACGTTTCGAGTTCAAAACTGTGATACTTCGACTCAACCTCGCTTGTTCTCTTCGAAAATAAAATATTGGGTGTAGTTTTTTATCCGCTTTCTTTTGTAATAAGACCGCCCCAAAACCTAATGCGCTTGCATCACAATGAAGCTCTGTATCGTCTCTGGGGTCATATATCGCCAATACTGGTGCTTCCAATAGTATTTGCTTCAAGTTGAGAAAGCATTCTAATTCCTCTTTTCCGAATTGAAATTCTTTGTCTTTTTTCATCAAGTCGTACATAGGTTTAGCGATTATGGAAAAGTCTTTTATAAATCTTCTAAAGTAGGAGCACAAACCTAAGAAACTGCGTGTACATTGCCTGGCACTGGAAAGTTTTTTACTGCATCCAAACCTTTATCGTCAGCACTTATTTTGTTTTCTGTGATTTTATATCCCAGGTATTTTATACTTGACATGAAAAACTCGCATTTGTCCATTCGTAGTCTTAATTTGTTTCTTACTAACCTATCAAAAACTTCTTCTAGAGTCTGTAGGTGCTCGGTTGTATTTGCACTGGCTATCATTATATCATCCATGTATACTAGGACCTGCCCTTTTCTGATCATGTCTTCAAAAATTCGGTTTATAAACCTTTGGAAAACATGTGATGCATTCTTGATCCCCATTGGCATTCTTAGGAACTCGTATTGACCAAGCGGCGTGATGAAAGACGTGTATTTTACTGACTCTTTATCGACGAATACATGAAAATACCCATTTTTAAGATCTAATTTGGAAAAAACACGCTTGTTGACTAGTCTGTCTAATAGATCGTCGATCAATGGTAAGGGATAGTTGTCCTTGATAATCATCTTGTTCAGTTTTCGGAAATCTATGCATAATCTGATGTCCCCTGTTTTCTTTTTCACTAACACTACTGGAGACGCATACTTCGAATCGCTTGGTCTGATAATTTCTTCTCTTATATATTCATCTAACAATTTCTGTAGTTTTTCCTTTTCAGAATATGATAACCGTCTTGGTGCGTAACTAAATGGTTTGCAATTTTCTAGGTTTAATTTCATTTCACATCTGATATTCGGCTTATCCGGTCTTTGCGCATTCACATACCTATCCCTGACTAGCTTATCAAAACTCTTAGTCGTTTTATAATCTATGTTTTCACCGATCACGTATTCTGGTTCTGGGTTTCCATTGTCGATGTAAAAAATTTCTAACATTCTCCTCTCAAAGTTATCTTCCATATTTGTTTCAGACTCACTACGGGGTTCCTTTAATTTAATTTCTTCAATCCTATACTTTTCCTCATTTGTACCTTTAATTATATTCTTTTCAAAATCTAAAGTCATTTCTTTATCTATGCATGTCCTTTTGTTAACAACATTGTATTCAATAATTTCCTTATCTGCATTAACATTTTCTGTATTAATTTTATCATTTGCATTAATATTTTCGTTTTCTGTATTACCCGTTACACTTATATTAACAATTTCATTTTCCATATGTTCTGACGTCAACATTCCAATTTCTTTAAAATTAACTTTTCTTACGTTATCGTGGCTTTGAGAAGTTACTAGCGCACTTTTTTCAAAAGAATCTAAATCTAATTTAAGATTACATGATGTCAAAAAATCCCTTCCAAAAATTACATCGCGACTCATAGATTCGTCTGGGATAACGAGTAAATAAAAGTAAATCTTTATTGAATTTTTCACAACGTAACATAGTAATTTTCCAAATGTAAAGAGAGGACTTCCATTTAGCCCTTGATAAGATTGCTCGACAGAATAAAGATATGAATGATTAGGTAAATGTTTCTTCTTGATTAAGGAAACTGGACTCCCCGAATCTATGAGGCACGTTGCAATAAAGGAATTACTTGGCGAATCTACAAAATGTATAATGAATTCTCTTACGAAATTGTTGCTGCTCTGGTTCGTACGGTTGAGTCCATTAGTTTCACGGCTGCCCTTCCTATCTGGACATTTGGCCGCCCAATGCTCCATGGATCCACAGATGAAACAAGAGCCTGGTACACGGTCCGGCCTGTTGCAGTCCTTCACCAGGTGTCCTCTAATGTTACATCTACGACAGCGCATCTCTTGGAGCTTGTTTGCTCTGCCAGTTTCGTTTTCATCTTTAGTTGCGCGTCGAATGTCCTCTAGATGTATCTCAGCGAAAGCAGCTAACATCTGCTTAGGGTTGGCGAAACATTGGATCCGTGCTTGAGTGCGTAATCCCTTGTCAGGTATACCCTCGATAACTTTATCAAGGAGTTCCTCTTCATCGATGTTAATATTGTTGGCTAACATTAGTTTGTCGTCCAGATAAACTGCAAACTTTTCGCCAAACTTACAATTACGCTGTTCGAAATGACGACGCATTTGTGACTTGGACATTTCCTCTCTAAAAGCTGCCATTAACTGTTCGCATAGTACTGCTACTGGCTCGCGAATACGTGTAAACTCCGAATGAAGCCATGAATGCGCCTTGCTTTTCATCTTGCAAATGAAGAGCATTCGTAAGTGAGTGTTGCCTATGTTATACACTTCACCGATATTTTTAAGCTGAGCCACCCACTTTTTGGAGCACGATTCGCCATTGAAGTCCATCAATACTTCCTTCGCCAGTGAAAAAGCTATACCCATCGATTCGCCGTTTGAGTTGCCAGAGTATTGGTTGGTGGCTTCGACTGTGGCGTTGCCATTGATGGGAATGCTGCTGTCATCGATATTCTCATTAGCTACATTGTTATCGATAACATTGCCAGTGGCGTTGCCATTGTTTTCCAAATTCTGGAAAGATCTGCCCAAATCGTGACCATGCTCGATTCTAGGAATCAGCAGTTAAAGTTGTTGTAGCAATTGTTGAACCACCGCGACATCGTTGTTGTTGTTGAAATTGGAGTTCACCGCTTCTTGTTGTACGCTTCTCGGAATTGCGTCGCCAATTGACGCTTCATTTAATTGGTCTGGGTTAGGCCGCATCAATTGGATGTCGTCTAAATTATGCTCTGAATTATCATGTTCGTTCCAACCAGGTGGGGCATGACCACGTGTTTCGACTGGCACACTATACAGACGAAGCACTAATTCATTTCTTGAGCCGTTTGTTGGCATGTTTAAAGTTGCTAGCCATTGTTTTAGTTGGTCGAGGGTTAAATCGGATACTGGAACTGCGTTACTCATAGTTTTGGGTTAGGACCACTTCTGATATTGTAATAGGCTGTTTCGGTTGAATTGTTTATATATATGTATTTATTATATGTAAGTGTGATCTATGATTTTTATCCTCGTTAGTACGACCGATTCGCAAGCTCGTTCAACCCAGACTGACTCGACGCTCTCTCGTACTTCGCTCTCATTTAGAGACGAGCAGGTTCTCTCTCTGAGGCATGAGAGAGAGGTACTACCGTCTTAAGTGAGCAAGCCTGCTACAATATGTAAAAATGTACATTAATAAATGTCCAAAATGCCTAACGTCGAAAACGACGAAACCTACACGATCACCTATTTTTTTTTTTTTTTGATATTAAGTTACTTCTGAACAGAAGATTTCTTTGGCCTCCCTGTGTATAACAGGTTAACGCCTCAGCGTATTCGTGATGATGAGTTTTGTGTTTTGGTTTTTGTTATAAATGAATTAGCTATTTAATTTAATTTATTTATATGTGGATTAGATTGTTAGAGTTCTATGTTGGCAGCCTTAGTAAATTGTGTTATCGATTTGTAGTTGGCGATAGGCTCTTGCGCGAGTAATTGATATATATCGTTATACTTTGTTAGTGTTGGGAAGTTCATTCGGGTGTTTGTGTATTTTCAACAATTGAAAATAATATGTGAGATATCTTCTGTAATGTTACAGGTGTCGCATAAGTTGTTGTCAACGACTTTCATTTTAAATATTGGTTTTTTCCCCGGAACCATGGTTGTGATGACACATAAGGATATAGAAGGCAGTATCCTTTGTTTCGATTTATACAAAATTCATTGTACGCTCTTTCCCATTCTAGTTTTATTTTGTTGTATATATGAATGATAGCATCGTTGATTGTCCAGCTTATGTGCGTGAACATTCCATCGTGTCTGGCATTTTTGGCAGCGGTATCAGCTAAATCGTTTTCTCTTATGTTTGAGTGACTAGGTATGTGGTGTACTTCGACTGAGATGATATTACTATTTTCTATATTTTTAAGGATTCTTTGAGCAATGCAATTATTGTTCTTTGGGTTTCTAATTGTTTGGATTGCTCCAAGACTGTCTGTTAGGAACGCTACTTTGAAGAGGTGATTCGAATGATTATAACCGAAACTCCACAATATGCTTTTGAGTGATAGTGGACACAATTGGTCCACTACCACGTTCGGAAAATGGGAATGAATACGCAATCACATTAATATGTGACCTGACAAAGTATTTAGTAGCAATTCCTGTTGCAAACAAAAGTGCAACAACTGTGGCAAAAGCCATAGTCGAATCTTTTATTTTGAAGTACGGTCCAATGAAGACGTTCATTACGGACATGGGAACAGAATATAAAAATTCCATTATAAATGACTTGTGCAAGTATTTAAAAATAGACAACATAACGTCTACAGCACACCACCACCAGACATTAGGTACCGTTAAAAGAAGTCATAGGACGTTCAATGAGTATATTCGTTCATATATTTCAGTAGATGAAACTGATTGGGTCATATGGTTGCAGTATTTCGTGTATTGTTTTAACACAACACCATCAGTAACACATAATTATTGTCCATATGAACTGTATTTGGTAGACAAAGTAACCTACCAATACAATTTAATAGCGTTAATACTATAGATCCAATATATAACATACAAGACTATTCTAAAGAAGTTAAATTTAGATTAGAATACGCGTGTAAGAGAGCTCGAATTCTTTTAGAAAAAAATAAAATTAAGCAAAAAGAAATAAATGATAGCAAAGTATTAGATTTTAAAATAGAAATAGGAGACCAAGTTTATCTCAAGAATGAAACAGGTCATAAATTAGAATCTTCTTATATAGTATGGAGAAAAATAATAATGTAGTTATAAAGAATAGGAAAAATAAAGAACAAAAAGTTCATAAGGATAGACTAAAAAGGAATAACAAATAAAACAAACACATCTATATATAGATGTAAGATGGAGTCCTGAATTGAGTCCCCAAATGTATTATATTATAGTTTATTAGTATTATAAATCGTGGACGGGCTAATATTGGTTACAATATGCAACTTAAATCTCGGGTTCTGTGTACTGCTGGTTTATCGGCTCCTTACTGCTGACTGCTGATACTTCTGACTGCTGATACCTCTGACTGCTGAACCTCGACTGCTTAACCTCGACTGCTGAACCTTGACTGCTGACTGCTGAACATCGACTATTGACTGCTGAACCTCGACCGCTGACTGCTGAACAACATTGACTGCTCACGATACCTCACGACTGCTGCTGCGTTGCCAATCTGCATAAGGGAGTTGCCACCACGCTGCAACTACCTTATCCCATCTCACATATGTAGATATCTTTAAAAAAAAATAAAATAAATATATATATAAATATATATATATATATATAAAAATTTTTTATGGATTCATCTATTATTGAAAATATATTCATATGATTTCGAAAAGAAAGAGAGAAAGAAAATTTGTCTGAGCAGACACAAACTAAAACACAAACGAAAAAATAAATTTTTTTTCCCTAATATACACATTTACCTTACCCCTTATTTTACCTTTACTTAATTATCTAATGATTATTAATAACTCCATAATATTACGTTATTCTCTTAAAATAGAGGTGTAGTATATTCATAGAAATAATCATTCAGTACAATGAGCTCAACTTGTAACACTCAGTTGCAAGTATAAACAATTAAACAAATACGCATTAAAATATAATTGTGCACTTGAATATGTTTATATATATACATTGATGTATGTACATAAACATATTCACATAAATCTACAGCTAAGCATGATCATATATGTATGTACATTTGTATATGCACATACATATATTCACATAAGCAATGTATGCACAAGCGTAACATGAGCTAGAGCCAGGCCAGCGTGTGAACGCTGACCAAGCACTTTGATGCACGCGCTCCACCAATATGTATGTATGTACTGATACTCTCCCTCTCTTTTGTAGCTGTCGCATAAGTCGCAGCATAAGAATATATATGTAAACTTAGCTTAAGCAAAATAATAATTTGGAATAAAGAATCATTCTGAAAACGACTATGCATGCACACTGGCGTGTTCATCTTGGATTATTATTTTTATAAAAGGAACCCGGTCTTGGCGTATATCACACTCCACATTAAGCTCGAGGCGGAAATCGCTGAATTTGATGGGCTCAACGGCGTTACCCTGATAACACAACATGTCATTGTCCTTAAGAACGACCGAACTATGAAGCAGATCCTGCTCAACAACAGATTATCATGAATTTCATAAATTCGTTAAAACTTGTGAAATTCTAAGAACGATCGAGACAGCAAGTGACGCTGCTTCGAGGTAACTATGGTTCAAGTAAGAGGGCAAGAGCAAGAAAATGTTGTTTAAGTTTCTCTATAATGGTAATCATCGACAACATTAATTTAGTAGTTGAATTTCGTGTAGTTCCCGATGAGTATAAAGGGTTTAAAGCTATTTTGGGAAGAACGATTCTTGACAGTGTTGACATGAAGGTAACCAAAAATGGCACTCAGTTTCTAATTAGCAAGGAGCGAAAACTAGTAGAAAAACATATTGAATCTGTTGTTTGGATTTAGCAATTTGAAGATGCACAGTTTTCGAAGGGAAGGTAGTCTGTCTAGAGTTGTCTCATTTAAGCCACGAACAGGCTAAAGAGTTAAATATATGTAAGGTTTAGATTAATTTAATGTTTATAATGGTTATTTAATAGGTTCATGTAAATATAGAGTAAATATATATGATGCATTTAACAGTTTTAAATCGACTTTTAAACAACTTAGAGACAACTTCGTACTTCGGCTGACGACCAACGAGAGCGACTGCCAACTGAGAGCCGATCACCCAACGAACACTTGCTTCCGAGCCAGACTACCCAACAACAGTGTAGAATGGTGTGTTGCCAGCTATCTGGTATCTCTATGTCTTACATTCGGCCCTCCTGTTCATCCTCATCTGTCCCAGATGATAGCATAAATGTTGCAAGGGTATACAAACTTTGACACGGTCGAAGTTAGCCCAGGCCCTCTGGTTAAGAACAATTGTCGCCTAGAGTCTAAGAATTCATTTATATACACAACAATTCTTTAAATAAAATCAGTTCATATTTTGAATTCAACGAATGAAGATTGGGTTATTTTCCTTAACCCGGAATCCCTATTCATTTTGGTCCTTCGATAAAAAGGAACTCTGTAGTTTTCACCCAGCTATCTGGTATCTCTATGTCTTACATTCGGCCCTCCTGTTCATTCTCATCTGTCCCAGATGATAACAGCTCGTCATTTTCGGAAACAAAACGCCATAACTTCATATTATCACAACTTGTTGATGTGATATTTGGTCCTTCGACGCTTGCCACTTTTCTCACGTCATAGCGGCCATTTCGTTTTACCTCAGTAACTTCATATGGGCCGAGATACTCGCTTGCCAGCTTACAACCTGCGACGAACTGTGTCCTCTTGACCGCTACCTTTATCTCCCACTCTATAGCCGTGCTCAGGCCGACGTCTTTTATCAAAATTCTTTTTATAAGCTTGTTGAGCGTTTTCAATGTTTTCTTTTGCTCGACGACGCAACTCTTTGCGCTCGATGTTAAACTGCGAAATCAGCTGTTCATTTAGGACCTCTAATAATCTTCCATCCGCGTTGTTATGCATTTTGGTGCCAAACATTACTTCAAACGGTGATGACTTCAACGATGCTTGCACATGGGAATTAATCGCTTTCTGGACCTGCGGCACAAACTTGTACCATTTTGCGGAATCATGAGCCGACAGCTTTGCGATGATACTCAAGATCGAACGGTTTACTCTTTCGACTTGGCCGTTACCTCTGGCTACCCCTGTTGTTGTCACATAAATCTACAACTTTTGCCCAACTTTTTACTGAAAACATTGTTATTTTCCTTATATAAATATAAATAATAATTTATTTCGATATTATTTAAGGATGCGATTTCCTTATTTAGTCTTATTTATTAACAGTGTTTCTTTGTGTTAAGAATACATATATTTATTATTATTATAATGGCCTTAGTGATAGATTGGGGCGCGATGTGATCGAGGTGCCCGCCTGACATTTCATTTCCTCAGAAGCTAAAAGGTTGTGCTGCCATTATAGAAAATTGAATGAAAAGATAATTCGCGATAATTTTCTGATAATATTGATGGACAGTGTAATTGATCAAATGCAAGGAGGAAGAGTTTTTACTACACTGGACTTGAAAAATTGATATTTCCATGTACCACTATAAGCAAGGAGGATTTCTATATTTTGAATCAGCTTATGTTCAAAGATGCCAACAAGCAGTTGATCTTAGTACCCGAGCAGATGGAGAATGAAATTATCTTACTTGCCTATAAACAAGGATATTTGTTAGCAAAGAAAACTCAGTTCTTGGTCGAGAAATTATATTTCATTCTCAGATTAAAAGTAACACGATTAGTTGAGAGTTGCGTAGAGTGTATTATAACAAATGCGAAAACGGGTAGAAAAGAAGGGTATCTGACAGTCATTGATAAGGGAGATCAGCCTCTACTTACATACTATATGTACCATGTGAATCCGATGGACCTTACTAAAAAGAGGTACAATCATTTGTTAGTAGTAGTTAGGTTCGTGAAGAGGTAAAAAGAGACTACGGTTGTAAAGTGAAGGAAGATTAATAAAAAGGAGAAGTCTGTCAGAATAAGAAGGTAGGCGAAGACTCGGGTCACAATTAAGCCCGCGTAACGCAAACTTAAGGAATTGCTTCTGTACCGATTCAATACTACTCTGGTGAACATCATATTGCGGGTTCCACACTGGCGAGCAATATTCTAGAGTAGGGCGAACTAACGAAGTGTATAAAACCTTTGTTACATAGGGATCATCAAATTATTTGGCCCAACGATTAACGAAGCCAAGAAGGCTGCATGCTCTATTGACAATTGAAGAAATATGAATATTAAATGAAAGTTTTGGGTCAAACATAACGCCTAAGTCTTTGAATGATGGTACACAATCTAACAGAACAGACTTAACGGAGTAATGAGCTAGGAACTGAGACAAACGACTGAAAGTCATAAAAAAAACTCTTAGAGGCATTAAAGTGTAATTTATTAACGTGGCACCAATCACAAAACGCATCGAGATCTAATTGCAAGTACGGTTGGAAACAAGCATCATTATAGGAATAACAAATCTTGACGTTATCCGCAAACATGAGCACGCGTGAATGAGCCAAGGCCAAAGGCGAATCATTTATAAACAATGTAAATAACAGTGGGCCCAGATGACTGCCTTGGGGTACACCTGATGTAACTCGAAAAGTTTTAGATATCGAGGAACGATACGAAGGATACGACTTTAACCAAGCCAACAGTTTTGGGGAAAAACCCATTATGTTAAGTTTCACGAGAAGCATAGAATGATCAACCGTATCGAAAGCCTTACTAAAGTCAGTATAAATAACATCAGTTTGACACTTTTTACGGAAGCCATGGTGTACAAGGGTAGTCAATTCTAAAAGGTTAGTAAGCGACGAACGACCTTTCATGAATCCATGCTGACAAGGAGAAATAGTGGATCTGGATAGGTGTTGAAGGGAAGACGTAATAATTTTCTCAAACAGCTTTGGTATTGCCGAAAGTTTGGCAATGCCACGGTAGTTAGAAACATCCGATTTGCTACCCTTTTTAAAAAGCGGAATAATAAAAGACTCTTTCCAAATATCGGGAAAGGTAAAAGACTCACTCGATATAAAAAATAACCGAGATTAAGGCTTAGATAGGGAATTCGAACACATTTTAAGGATGCAACTAGGTATATTATCAGGACCGGGAACGAAGGAAGACGTCATAGATGACAAGCTTGAGATAATATAGTCTTCAGTAATACTAGGAAACATACAATTTAAATGTGGGATTGAAAAGGGATAGGGTTTGGGATCCGAAACAGTAGTAAAATAAGTCGACTGAAAGAATTTAGCAAACACATCTGCAATATCTGAATCATTATTAGCAGTCAGGTCATTAAGTCTGAAGATGGAAGGTAGTACATTAGAGCGTCTTTTGGAATTTACAAAGTAGCACTGAGTATTTAAACGACAAAATTGAGATTTGGCTGTACAATAATGTGCATAGTCAAGTCGCGAAGATTAGACTGGCGCGCTAGAGACGGTAGAGACATTCACATAAGGGACACATTTATAAATTAGAGAATTAAGAGCAGAGTAGAAAAACTTCACTGCAGAATCTATATCGCAGCACTCAAATAGAAATGACCAATCAAAACAGAAAATAAAGCTGTTAAGAAGATTGAAATTTGTTTTACGAAAAATTTCTAGTAGCGATAAAGCCGTCTAAAACATGGTAGTAGCAGTCCAGAAACAGAAGATATGAGGTTGAAAAGATGGGAAATAACAACAAACACAACCTCAAACGCACGTTTCGGGACAGACCTGCAGTCATTTTAATTTTTGTAAAAGCCATAGGATTAAATTGTAACATTTACATCATTTCCATTAAAGAAACCGGAATATAAATAAATAACACATCAATGAAAAGGTAGACGCTCTAGTGAAAGATGACCGTATCGTGCCATCGAAAAGCCCTGATAGAGCGTCCATAGTATTAGTAGGCAAGAAAAACTGTGGCACCCGCATGTATATAGACATTCGACAACTGAATGCTCAATCAGTACGTGATGCCTATCCTTTCTTTATTCTAGATTTAAAGAGTGGGTATAGGAAAATACCTGTGTACAGTTTTCACAGTGCGCGGAATAGGTTTATCCCATTGGAAAGTCATTCCCAATGGTCTACACTCGGCCTCCGCCACTTTCCAGAGGACTTTAGATAGTGTGATTGGACCCGAAATGGAACCACATGCCTTCTCTTATCTGGACGACTTTATTGTTATTGGAAATACCCTCGAAGAACACCTCTCACATTTGTTAGAAGTGGTTCGTCGCCAACGAGAATTGTCGTTTCTTCAAAAAACGTATTTAATTTCTAGGTCACGTCGTCAGCGAGGATGCTATCTATACGGACCAATGTTCGTGAATTATGTGGATGTCTCTAAATCGCTTCTTGGTATCGCCGGCTTGTACCAAACTTCTGGGTGCAACACGGTGCAACGTCTTGCGAGTCTCTTAAAAAAGGGATTGAGATGGTGTTGGGTTCCGAAACAATAACAAGCGTTCTATGCACTCAAGACTGATGCCAACGACATTGGTTAAATTCGATAAAAAATCCGATTGCCGATGCCCTATCGCGGCAGCTGTTGTGCTACCCTGTGCTACACTGGGCACGCAAGCGGATCCACACCCGGAGGATCACGATTCTACACCTTGGTAATTATGCGTTCCCCGAGAACATCGAGATCAAGTATCAGCGAATGCCACGATGAGGTCACGGCTGGTTTGGCCAAACAACCGTGCTAGTGACACCAAGGTGCTATTTGCCCGGACTCTTCCGTGACGTTGCCCGCTATGTTCGAAACCTGCCCCACCTGCTTGCAGTTCAAACTGGCGTAAACAAAACCGGCTGGCAAGATGCTCACCCGATAAGTCACGAAGTCTTTTGATACGGTGTGTACCGATTTCGTTGGGCCCCTGCCACGTTCTAAGCAAGGTAACATGATGCTACTAGTTTTCTTCGATTTGTATAGTAAATGTGTCGAGATGGTACCACTCAGAAAGGCCACTTCAGCAGCCTTGGAGAAGGCGTTTCGTGAAGAGGTCTGGGCCCGGTTTGGTAACCCTTTTACCAACCTTACTCTTATCCCCCTTACACTCCCGCACACCACGGCTCCATATTCTCTACAGCCAAATCCTACCGACCGGCAAACAGAACCTTTAAGACTATGATCGCTCAATACCTGAAGAATGGACAAAACACTTGGGATCACCAGCAACTTTAGTGTCAACGATACCACCGGATTCAGTCCGGCCTACCTCATTTTGGGGCGCGAACACCGCATGCCTGGCGCTCTATATGACTGACCAAGTAACAGATGGTTCCGTTAACGAACCCTCTAGTCCCGACGTTAAAATGATGAAAGATGTTTTTAAGTTGGTACACGACAACCAACGCAATGCTTTCCAGGTTCAGAAGAAGGATGTTTATGCTCAGACAACATGTATTGTCTAATGCCAACGAAGGATTCAATGCAACACTGGCGACTAAGGATAAAGGTCCATACAACAAATAATCAAGTTTATTTTTAGCAACGTCGTCAGACGAGTCATGGTCCATTTCGTCCGCGCAAAGTAAGGCGAGTCACAAACTGCAACTCAATTGATCAATACACAAACAAAACATTATTTCTCTTTTTACTAGAATTTTTTCTTCTTCCATCATTCCCTAAGCAAAGCACGGCACGCATTGTGCGTGTATGTATGTGCTCTGTTGATTTGTTGATGACGTAGTAGGCAGCGTTTGAGCCGATGTATTTTGACTCTAACTTGTGTTCTATTTATCCGATCAGATTAAAATTTTGGGATCTGAGGTTTTATATCCAATTCTATCATATTGGTAAATTTCATGGGGATACTCAAGTTTTTGCAAAAATGTTTCTTGAACTATATGATAATGTAGTACGATCCTGATGATTTTCATACTTTATCTTACCCGGTTAATAAAAGCCCCAAAAAAATAATTTCATCCCGATTGCTCCTAAGATGGCTGAGTAAAACGCATACGCAGCGACGGACGGACGGACATGGCTATATCGACTCAGCTACTCCAGCTGATCAAGAAAATATATACTTTATGAAGTCGGAAACGTCTGCTTCTGTGCGTTACAAACATCTGACCAATTTTATAATACCCTCTGCAAGAGTACAAAAAGAGAAATAAATTTATTCAAAGTTACAACAACTTACAATTCAATATTAGAAATTCGTGCTTCATTAATATAATATGTACACTTAAATTGACTAATTTATTTTTATACCCTTGCAAAAAGGGTATATTAATTTTGGTCAAAAGTGTGCAACGCATTGAAGGAAGCATCTCCGACCATATAAAGTACATATATTCTTGAGACGAGTTGAAATAGCCATGTCTGTCCTCCTAGACCGCAAGAACTAAAGAGCTGAAATTTTGCATGTAGGCTTGTATATACTGCAGGCGTTGTATATTTTGGATTCAGCCGGATCGGATCACTATATCATATAGCTCCCATACAAATGGCAAAGTCACGAACAGTGACTTTTCTTAATAACTTCGTTATTTTCTAAGCTATGATCATGAAATTTAATATTTTTGAGTTAATTACACATATAAACGACTGCCAAATTTGATCAAGATCGGGTGACTATATCATATAGCTCCCATAGGAACGATCTCTCGCAAACAGTGACTTTTGTCAATAACGTCGTTACTTTTGACGCGATTGCTTTCAAATTAAACATTTGTTAGTTTAATATATCTGTTAATGACTGTGCCAAATTTGATAAGGATCGGGTAACTATATCATATAGCTCCCATAAGAACGATCGGTGGAAAACAGTGACTTTGATCAATATTTTGACCGTTCTTTCGGAAACATTAGCCCTTTTAGCTTAAACGTTTTTCCACTTTGATGACTATTGGTAAGGAAAGAGTTACCAAAAAGTTGCAAGGGTATACAAACTTTGACGAGGTCGATCTGGTTTAGTTTTAAATCACTGAAAATCTATTTTTCATTCATTATTTGATTAATATCGAGTCTATCTACTACTTCTCTCATCCGGTTGGGCATACTTCTTGCTAAACTTCGTAAGTTGACTGAAATTGTAGCGGAAACTTTTTAGATGGTGTTGTTAGTACTGTTTTTCTCTCTGCTCTGGGTTTGTTTCAACTACGTCAAAGCTTGAAAGTGGTTCATATTTTAGATTGTCTAGGTTTAAGATTTGATCTTAACTCAATATGTACATATATACAACATATATAGTCATATATATACAACATCAATACCCAATAACTTATGAATTTTTCGCCCCTTAAAATTTAAACTTTAAAAGTGAACATCCGTTTTTTGTGAACACTTGGACACTTACAATAACAATTGTCCCCCTCAAAATCAAAGCGTGTGAACTCTTACTCTAGAATTACCGAATAATCACTATAAAACTCCGATCCATCAAGAACTTACGGGAACGCTCAAAAGATTACTACAGTGAAAAATATTTACGCCAACTATTCGCGGAATTATCAACAAAACACCACTAAAAAACAGAAATGACCGTAGAACTCACCGAAGTCCATCTCAATCAAGCACTGTCTTCGTTAAGACAGGTGGCAAACTATGATGGAGCACCATAGAATCTGACTTCATTCATAAGGAGGATAGATTTCATCATGCACTTATATTCAACCCATGTTATAAGGCAACATAACATATTGATCAGCGCAGTCGAGATGCAGCTCACTGGAGAGGCACAACGGCTCTTGCAAACTGGACAAGCCAACACCTGGCCGAAATTAAGAACATTCCTCATCAATGAATTGAAGACGCAGACCCCATGTGAGGAACTTCTTCGACGCCTCTACAACACCAACTATACAGGAAACCTTCGTAAGTTTGTATCAAAATTAGAAGACAAATCTTATATTATCACAGACAAACTAAGTCTGGAAAACGATGCAAATAACACAACTCTTTATACAAATGCTTTAAATAACACTATAAAAGATGTAATAAGCAAAAAATTACCCGATAGATTATTTATGAGGTTAGCTAGAAATGATATAACCACAGTTGGCAAGCTGAAACAAGTAGCTCAAAGAGAAGGGTTATAGGAGGATAGTATAACAGAAATCAGAAAATCAAATCAAAGCCGAAATCAAAACCAAAAAAGTGGAAAATCTTTTGTACCCAATAGTACAACTCCGCCTCAAAAAAAAAATCCAATACACCACAAAACCAACAACTTTTCCAAGAATTTCAACAATAATTAAATATTGACAGGGCTAAAAATCCAATGAATTATCAACAGCAAAATAACTATCCAAAAAATAATTTAGCAAACCAGCCTACAAAGAGGCAAAAAGAAAGTAATAGTGGAAAAAGCAAAATGGACACATCAGAAAATTTTCATCAGTGTTTAAGTTTAAACATCGTGTTCATCTGAAATAGCTTCACCAAATCAGATGCACCAAGAAATATACAAAACGACACAAAAACATAACACAAAAATAAGTCATAAGGATTCATATGACAATTATTGCTTAAAACCAAACAAAACATGCATCCACACTCTGTGGAAAACACTTAAGATAACAGCGGCGCGGTATCAAGTAGCCAACGCTGAGCACGAAATATAAACAATTTTCAACCCCCGAAAACATGGGTCATTAGAATAAGTATTTTTAAGAACAATTGTCGCCTAGAGTCTAAGAATTCATTTATATATACACAACAATTCTTTAAATAAAATCAGTTCTTATTTTGAATTCAACGAATGGAGATTGGGTTATTTTCCTTCTCCCGGAATCCCCATTCATTTTGGTCCTTCGATAAAAAAGAACTCTGTAGTTTTCACCCACCAGTGGTAAGAGACTCAGAGAATGAATCAGCTCCTTAAAGTCTGAATTCTTATGATAAGATCAGCTAAAGGTAGCAAAATAAAAAACTCTTCTTTTCCCCCACCAGTGCACTGTGGTTCAAAATCCAGATTTTGTGGCATTGACTAGAAGGAATGCAGTTACAGAGTTGAAACTTTGCACATATAACCATGTTAGGATGTATAATAAAAAATACAAAAATTGGAGTGATTTGACCACGCCCTCTTGACCACCTATACTAGCCCACGCAGCGTATACGTAATGTGATTTAAATTAATTTGGGATTCAAATAATTATAGCAATTAAAAGTCAACAACTTGCCTAAAATAAATGATAATATAAATTTAGCTCGGAAAAACTCGGAAAACGTAATCATAACATAATTGAATACATACTTTGAGCTGAAATTTACTATAATTACAATTTCGAAGAAATTCACAGAAAGTTAGTTTCCACTCCACAATAGACGCACACATGGGTTAACTTTTCATTATTTTAGGACATAAACAATCATTACACAAAATAAACAATTAACATATACAAATTAAGATTTCGTGCAGTATTTACATTCTACATACCTTGATTAATATTATCCATTACAAAAGTTATTTTTAAGTTTGTTTGTTAATTTTTTACACTGGCTCAAAGTTTGCCTACAATTTCCCGCTTTTTTTGGCAGAGTGAAATGACTAAACACCTGACTTTAAAAGTGTGCAGTAAAAACAAAAATATTTTTTTATTCGATATATTCAAAGCAGGGACCGAAAATAATTATTATTTCCCAAAAAATTTTCAAAAAAATCATCTATGTAATAATTGTTACAAAAATCCTCAATCTTAATTCTTATTTTTGATTTTTAAAATAAAACTCAAGAATAACTTTTATTTTTGATTTTTATTTTTTCCCTAACCCATAACTGTTATTTTTGAAAAAAAAAATATAAATAATTTGTAATTTATATAAAAAAAAAAAAAAAAATTATAAAAATCATTTAATGATTTTTATTTTTTTTTCTCAAAAATTTTCATTGCTGACTCAATTTGAATTATTAATAGGATTATTATCAAACGATTAAAGTTGGAATTGGAAATTTTAAAATTTTTTTCAGATTGGATGTGTATTTTTGCAAAAAAAAAACTATTAATAATTCAAATTGAGTCAGCAATGATTTTTATTTTTAAGAAAAAAAAAAATAAAACTCATTAAATGATTTATAATTTTTTTTTATATAAATCACAAATGATTTTTTTTTTCAAAAATAGCAGAAAAAATAAAAATCAAAAATAAGAGTTATTTTTGAGTTAAATGGAAAAAGTTTCAAAATAATTATTATTATAGATTTTTTAAAATTTATCTTATAACAGTTACGGTCCCTGATTCAAAGTATTCTGTCCAACAAGAAGTTGTTTAAATACGATTTTGTTTCAACAATTTTTTTAGGTTAATGCCACAAAATCTGGATTTTGGACCATAGTGCAGTGGTAAGAGACAGAGTACAATATAAAAGCAAAATATTGCTTAATAAATAAAAAGTGCGTGCGAACGAGTATATAAAGGCAGTTTGGCTAGTCGAGCAACTGCAATAATTTTGGGGCGGTAAAAAAAAAACGAACGATATAAAGTTGGTGTGTGGCTAATTCGAAGCCCACATATCGAAAATGAAAAAAAAATATAAAAATATAAAGTTGGTGTGTGGCGTATTTGAAGCCCTAATATCAAAAAAAAAAGTTAAATAGTGTATATGTATATACACTATATGTAGTTGCAAGTCGGCAACTACCAACATCAGCAGAGCAACAAGATAGTTGCAAAGAAGACGCTGGAGAACATACAATCGTGGACAAAAGTATTTTGACTTCACGTTGTCAAGTGTAAAATCGCATTTTTCTGGAAACTGAGAGGAGTAACGGTACCCTTTAAATTTTTAATAGAGAGATAGTATCAAAGCTTATAAAAAACCAAAAGCTTGCAGTGATAACGGTAAATATGAAGTTGCTGTATTTATTTGAGTTAAAGATTATGCTTATATGGCTGGACAAAAGTATTTTGACATTGCTTTTCATATTGATTTTCGTTGATGCTTTTGCGCTACATATCACGTGTTTAATTTTTATACCCTTGCAAAAAGGGTATATTAATTTTGGTCAGAAGTGTGCAACGCATAGAAGGAAGCATTTCCGACCATATAAAGTATATATATTCTTGATCAGCACGACGAGACGAGTTCAAATAGCCATGTCCGTCCGTCCGTCCGTCCGTCCGTCCGTCCGTCCGTCCGTCCGTCCGTCCGTCCGTCCGTCTGTCCGTCCGTCTGGATCAACGCAAACTCCTCCTAGACCGTAAAAGCTACAGAGCTGAAATTTTGCATGTAGGCTTGTATATACTGCAGGCGTTGTATATCTCGGATTCAGCCGGATCGGATCACTATATCATATAGCTCCCATACAAATGGCAAAGTCACGAACAGTGACTTTTCTTAATAACTTCGTTATTTTCTGAGCTATGATCATGAAATTTAATATTGTTGAGTTAATTACACATATAAACGACTATGCCAAATTTGATAAAGATCGGGTGACTATATCATATAGCTCCCATAGGAACGATCTTTCGAAAACAGTGACTTTTGTCAATAACTTCGTTACTTTTGACGCGATTGCTTTCAAATTAAACATTTGTTAGTTTAATATATCTGTTAATGACTGTGCCAAATTTGATTAAGATCGGGCGACTATATCATATAGCTTCCATAGAAACAATCGGTGGTGAACAGTGACTTTGATCAATATCTTCGTTATTTTCTAAGCCGTTTTTTCGCAAATATTAGACCTTTTACACAAAAAACTTGCAAGGGTATACAAACTTTGACGCGGTCAAAGTTAGCCCCGGCCCTCTGGTTTTGAATATTAGTTGGTGTTTCTGTATATTTGAATTTTTTTTTTGTTAATATATGGGAAAAACACGTGAATTAAGTGAACTCATTAGAAATGAAATGGTCACAAAGTATAATGCAGGTATTTCTGTGGATTACCTTAGCAAATTATACAAAGTGACAAAAAAAACTATTAATTATCAAATAAATAAGCAAAAAAACAATCAACCACTTAAAAATAAGGTCCGAACGGGAAGACCACGTAAGACAAAGCCTATTCAAGACCGCATAATATTGAGAAAGTTTAAGGAAAATGTGCTAATTACACCACAAGCAGCATCCATTGAACTAAGTGAGCAATTAAACATACCAATAAGTAGAAAAACTGTCGAAAGACGGCTAAAGGATTTCCAATTGCTTTCATTCACCAAAAAATAAGCTCAAAAGGTTAACATTTGCCAAAACATATTTACACAAGCCAGAATCGTTTTGGGCACAAGTATTATGGACAGACGAAAGTTCTTTTGAGTATCATGGATCGAAAAATATACTGTTTATTGTAGATTGCCCAGAAATATTCGCAAAAAAATAAGGCCTGTGTGCGAGCGAGTATCACATGGCGAAGGATCGGTTATGTTCTGGGGTTGCGTGTCCTTAAATGGTGTGGGCGATTTGGTCCCAGTTGATGGAACAATGTGTTCAGGACAAATATTTGCGTGTCCTAAATGACAACGCATTTACATCCGGTGACCGACGATTGCTGAAATTCAACGACTTTGGCAGGACATATCCTTGGAAACGCTACAAAAATTGGTCAAATCAGTTCCTGTACGCTTACAAAAGGTCATTGATGCCAAAGGAGCGTTTACTTTTTATTAATATAAACCTATTTTTTAGCAAAGTTTACTTTATCTCACTTTCTATTAAGCAACATTGAAATATCAAAATACTTTTGTCCAGCCATATAAGCATAATCTTTAACTCAAGTAAATACAGCAACGTCATATTTACCGATATCACTGCAAGCTTTTGGTTTCTTATAAGCTTTGATACTATCTCTCTATTAAAAATTTAAAGGGTACCGTTACTCCTCACTTTCCAGAAAAAATCGATTTTACACTTGACAACGTGAAATCAAAATACTTTTGTCCACGATTGTACATTGCCAATAGAAGGAAGTTTGGTGCGATGTCCGGCACCGGTACCGCCTGAGCCCATAGGCCCTGGTGCGATGGACAACAGCAGCTGAGCGACGACACAGTAAAAAAAAAACGGTGAGCTCTACTTATTGGTGGACAAGCAGCAGCGAACAGGATCATCAGATAAGAAATTAAATAAAATAGTTATAAGTATATGCATCAACCTACATATTTTATTATTTTCATTTTATAATTATATCGATATCCTATAAGATAAAAATGCTTTCTAATAAGGCTGACAAATTGTTAGGGAAGCAGTTAGAGTTGCATACAAAGAGATAAGGAATCGGTGGATACCGAACCATAACAAATTGCTACAGCAGGGGATCGATCATCAGTATTTCAGAGATAAAATACACGAAGAAGTGTTAAAGATTCCAATTCAACTGCCGCCGTGTGCAGACGTGTTTTTTAATGCACTCCGCAAAAATTGAGTGTAAAAAAAAAAAAAAAAGTCTGCGTTTGCAAAAAGTTGTGTAGGGCTCTCAGTCGCCTCAGAGACGCCTATTTACAATCATATTAGAGCAATCTAATAGCAATAAATACTAAGTTGCAACAACAAAGTGCGTAATTTTTACAAAAGCCATGTCCACCAATTCGGGCCCAAGCTCTCTCGATCCCCACCAGCAACAGCTACAAGAACTAATTGTACAACAACAACGTGAGCGTCGACTCTCGGTCCAACGCAACAACGCGTACTTTTCGGTGGTGTCGCCGACCCCACCGAATGCTAACGTAAGCAATAACACCGAAAGTGCCAGCCACTCAGAAATTAACAGCAACCTACCGTGGAGAGAGCAGTGTGCTTCTCCATCAATATCTGGACCGGGTCACCGGGTCACCGATTGCACCAACCAGCACCGTCAGCTCGTTCACAGCAACCAGCACCGTCAGCTCGTTGACAGCAACTACTGCAATGTCTGCCGAAGTATTGACCTGCCTCAAGCCGTCAACGACAAGTCGCCCAGAGTCAGCCACAATAGTAAACCCAACGACTTCTGTCCAAACTGGAATGGACAGATATATTAAAATAACTAAGCGGAAGCTAAGCCCGCAAAAGAAAAAAAGTGGCAATACGCCGAAAATAACCAAACCAAATGAACGAGTAGCACCCCTTAGCGGGAATCGTTTTAAAATTCTTGCCGATCAGCAAGACGATCAAGCCGGCGCTGTAGATAAAGTTAAATCGGCTAGACCACCCCCTTTATACATCCGTGGAGCCAACTGCAGCGCCCTGATTTCGAAGCTAGTAGAAACAGTAGGGGCAAATAACTTTGTTGTAACCCCTCTCAATAGGGGTAACATTAAAGAAATTAAATGTCAAGCCCAAACTGAGGACAATTTCCGCATCATCGAAAAGTACCTCCGTAATGCTAACATCAACTTCTATACCTTGGTAGGTAAAAAGCAGTAAAGGGCTCCAGGTTGTGTTGAAGGGGATTGAGCCATCGGTCCCTACTCAAGAAATAGCAGACGCATTGGCCGAAAAGGGTATGCGGTCAAGTCCGTTGTCAACATCATCAACAGGAATAAAGTCGCACAGCCGCTCTTTAAAATGGAGCTCCAACCAGATGCAAAGCGGTCGAAGCCAAATGAAGTGCACCCGATCTACAACCTACAGCTTCTATTGCACAGAAGAATCACCGTAGAGGAGCCCCATAAGAGACGCCAACCACCGCAGTGTAAAAACTGCCAGGAATACAACCATACCTCTAACAATTGCAATCTTAGGTCAGTGTGTGTTGGCTGTGGCGAACATCATAAAGATGGAATTTGCACCAAGGACAGAAACAACGTCGCACTAAGACTATGCAGCAACTGTGGAGGGAACCACACGGCCAACTACAGAGGATGTCCTGTCTTTAAGGATCTTAAATCACACCTAAACGGGCGCAAACCCCCAGCTGGACCAAAAATCATCTTCAACGCCTCCAAAACTACACCGGAGGTTTTCTTCGCCAAGGCTGTTAGATCATCCAACATGACTGCTACAACCAGTCCTAGTGTATCCTTCGCTAATGTGCTCCGAACTGGACAGACGGAGCCCGCGAAAGAGACCCCGTCACTCCGCCATCTACAGAATCCGCAACCTAGCGCACCAGAGCTTGGCCAGCAAACTCCAAGTGGTCCAGAGGCCCTATTGATCTCACTCAATCAAAACATGACCACTTTTATGACGTTCATGCAAAACTGTATGCACGAACTGATGCGGAATCAAAACCTGCTTATCCAGAAGCTTATCGAGAATAAATAATGGCTTCCTAGACTCAAGGGAAATGACGTTTTGCTGATTTCGGAAACACATTTAACATCAAAAAATAATTTTCAAATACCAAAATATACCTTCTACGCAACAAACCATCCAGACGGAAAAGCTCATGGCGGGACCGGTATCCTAATCAAAAACCGTATAAAACACTCGTTCCTCAACAGATTTGAAACACAGCACCTACAAGCAACTGCTATAACCGTCCAAACCAGCTGCGGCAACACTACATTGGTCGCCCTGTACTGCCCACCACGCTTCTCAATCTCTGAAAAGGAATTTACTGGATCTCGCCTGGTAAATCCTAAAGGAAAGCAGTTGTACAACACAATAGTCAACCCTCTCAATAAGATGGATTGCGTCTCACCGGGTAGGCCTACTTATTGGCCCACAGATCCACAGAAAGTGCCTGACTTGATTGATTTCGCAGTAACCAAGAGGATTCCACGTAATCGGATCACTGCGGAAACACTACTAGATTTAACTTCCGATCACTCTCCAGTGCTATTCACATTATTAACAAGACCTCAAGTACTTGATCGCCCATATCGGCTTACAAACAACAAAACAAATTGGCTTAAATTTAAAATGTACATGAGTGCCCACATTGACTGTTCGCCGAAACTAGATGCTGCAGAGGACATTGATATGTGCGTCTCTGCACTTGAGTCGATGATGGGAGCTGCAGCAAGAGTATCTACTCTAAGGCAAGCTAATCGCAACCTCTCCAAGACGTTAAGACAAGAGGAAAGCTGGGCTCAAACGAAATACATAGAAAAGCTCAGTCCAACCAGCACATCCTCTGTGGAAAGCCCACCCAACTTTAAGCGCTCCTACAGAGACAATTTCACCGATAAGGAGTCCAACCGGTGGATGGGCCCGCAGTGACGAAGAGAGGGCATCCGTTTTTGCCACACATCTTAAAATGGTTTTCCAGCCAAATCCAACATCAAACTCATCTGTACCCCCTTCGAACACATTAACGGATAGTGAGTACTCGGAACTCCAATCGGACGAGATCACTGCAGTTATTAAAAACCACAAAAAGCCGAAAAAAGCCCCTGGCCATGACCTAATCACACCGAAAATGATCCTAGAACTCCCTATACAATATATCTGCAAACTGTTAAACGCTATAATAAACATGATTCCTAAAGTTTGCTGACATGTCTTTCGAAGCTTTTTGAAAAGGTCCTGCAGATCCGCCTAAACTCATTTCTGGCATCGGAGAACACAATCCCTTCACACCAGTTTGGCTTCCGCGAAAAATATGGTACAATTGAACAAGTCAATCGCATAACATCCGAAATACGAACAGCATTCGAACTAAAAGAATACTGTGCGGCTGTCTTTCTCGACGTTGCCCAGGCTTTCGATAGAGTTTGGCTGGAGGGTCTGATGTTCAAAATCCGGCAAAAACTGCCACAGTACACACACAAACTCATGGAATCTTACCTTTACAATAGGAAATTCGGTGTAAGATGTAATGGCTCCGTCTCCGCTGATTTTGAAATCAAAGCTGGTGTACCGCAAGGCAGTGTACTCGGCCCATTGCTCTACCTGCTGTACACTGCAGACTTACCAACGAGTTTAGGACTTACAACGTCCACTTTTGCCGATGACACGGCAATCCTTAGCAGGATTGGATCCTTAGATCCAAATGCCCAATACAAGCCGCTGCAAAACTAGAGGAACACCTTAAGGTGGTAGAGGAATGGCTAGCAACCTGGCGTATCCGGGTCAACGAGCAGAAATGCAAACATGTTACATTTACGCTTAACAGAAGAAACTGTCCAGCTCTAATGCTAAACAACGTACCAGTTCCTCAAGCCGTGGATGTCACTTACCTTGGCATCCACCTAGACAGAAGACTAATTTGGCGCAAGCACATCGAAGCAAAAAAGTCACAGCTTAAACTGAAAGCGAGTAGCCTACATTGGATCATCAATGCTCGGTCCCCTCTACGTCTGGAGTATAAAGTCGTCCTATACAACTCCGTACTGAAACCCATCTGGACTTACGGAGCCGTACTATGGGGAAATGCAAGTACCAGCAATGTCGATATTATACAAAGAGCGCAGTCGAAGATTTTAAGATAAATCACGGGGGCCCCGTGGTATATACGAAACGACAACATTCAAAATGATCTACACATACCTAGCTACCATATCCGAAATAGGTACTCAACAACTAAAGTATTCTGCGA
The DNA here is from genome assembly GCF_018902025.1 of Drosophila willistoni. Taxonomy (NCBI): domain Eukaryota; kingdom Metazoa; phylum Arthropoda; class Insecta; order Diptera; family Drosophilidae; genus Drosophila; species Drosophila willistoni. The sequence goes on from NW_025814203.1 coordinate 29,728, forward strand.
AACTGGATGCACACCCAAATGTTCTTGCCAATTCCCTTACGCGAACTAATAATAGAACTCGTCTTAAAAGAAATGACAGACCAACCCAATAACAAGTGATTAGGGCCGCCTGCAATATCCCCAGGATTTATCTTAAGTACTAGTCTAAGAAAAATATCTCAAACTTGTCGTTAGGCTCTAATTTAAGAGTAGATTCAACAAATATATATTAAACGTAAAAAAAAAAAAAGTGTTAAAGATAGTTGCAAAAATTATAGCCACGGGAGAGTCAGAAAAACCAGGCACTAGTATGTCGGAGTGCGTTGAAGCAGAGGCAAACATGTCAGAGATAGTTGATGATAGTATAGGAGAGTCGCGCAGGAATGCGACCTCCAGTAATGAAAACGCTAAGGTTAACCAGGAGATATTTATGGATAGAGTGCGACAGCGCCAGGAATATTTAGAGGTCAACAGGCAATGGGACATGGATAATATATATTAATAAAATAAATTATTTATGGCAGAAGGTACAGGCATGTCAAGTATTAACAAGTGATGCAAAAGTTAAGAATATTATGGATGATTTACAATTTGATGTCCGAAATTCATTGTCAATGTTAGAAATGAAAATTAACGATCAGAAAAATTTAAAAGTTGAGAATGTAACCGTGAGAGGCGAATTACAGGTGTTGCCAAAGATTCAGGTACCCACATTCTCTGGAGAGCCAAGAGAATGGGACCTGTTTATAGAGTTATTTGCAGAAATAATTCAGAATAGAGAGGATTTAAGTCTTACTCTTAAATTCAATTATTTAAAATCCGCATTAAAGGGCGAAGCGAGGAGCATGGTAGCTCATTTAGTGTCAGGTTCAGCTGACAATTATAGTGCCGCTTGGGAACTCTTAACCAAGCGGTATAAAAATAATCGGAGGGTATTTTCCGAACAATTAAGGCGGATCGTTGATTTACCGATGATCAATAATGGATCCGCGAAAAATGTTAGGGATGTGATTTTACATGTCTTACTAAGGAAATTTGACAGAGTTGTATGAGAGCCAAATTACAAAAACAAGGGAAATTCAAAAGCTATCTGATGTCATGGAATACTTGGGGCAAAGATATTGCTCGTTAAGTGCCATGAGCAAAGAAGAGAAAAAACCGCTACAAACTGTTTTAAATTATGCGGAATTCGAAGGATTTAAAGGATTGACACCTACGGAAAGGTATGAAACAGCCAAAAAAGTACAGCTTTGCACAAGATGCTTAAATCATTCAAGCAATAAAGTGTGCACTAATGAAATGGTCTGTTCATTGTGCAGTAAGGGACCCCATACCTTACTCCATTTTGAAGAAAAACAGGAGAGTATTAATACTTGTGTAACGGCACAACCAACACTGTTGGCCACAACTGTAATACAAGTAAAACATGTAAATGGGGGATATAAGACTCTAAGAGCTCTTATTGATTGTGGTTCATAGAGCACCATTTTGTCCGAAGAGGCCGCTCAAATATTAAAATTACCTAAAATTGAACAAAATACAAAAATTCAAAATATAAGGTAAAAATAGATGTAAAGACGCGAAATCCCTGGAAAAGACATCTTAAGGTATAGGCAATTGTGTTGCCAAAGTTAATGGAAGCTCTTCCATTAAAAATAGCAAACGTGGATATGTCAAAATGGCAAACTTAAACGTAAACGTATATACCCAAATCTTAAAAGGAATTACAAAGATTAATACTCAATTTGGTTTGGACGCACCAAATCGAATCAGAATAAATCTGTAGTGGCAACAACAATAAATGTCACAGGTTTTAAACAATATTGGGAGAACAAGAAAGGTAAATGTCAAAATAAAATGAAGTAAGTAAGTCGTCTCGCCGACTTTGGTATACCATACACCAGTAAAGCAAATATTTCAAGCATTTTCACATGCTTCTTACAAGCATATCTTAGTATCTCGCTCACTCAATCATACGAGCACCCTAGCGCCCCCACCAGCCAACGGCCAACTCCGGCCTTATGGAAAAACGTTTATATGCATAACTCGACTGTTTTTTATCCGATTTTAATCAAATTTAGTATTTTGCTAGATATTAGTATTAAATTTAAGTGTGCCAAATTTGATTGCATGAGGTAAAAAAATACGGGAGATAATCAAGTTTTTCAAATTACGGGGGCGGAAAAGGGCGTGGCAAAATTTTTATACATACAAAATGTGTGCATTTACTAAGCGAATATACATACCAAATATGGTGTCTCTAGCTAGAATAGTTTTTGAGATAAACGCTTTTTTTAAATTGCGGGGGCGGAAAGGGGCGTGGCAAAAATTTGAAATAAACTTGATCACTCTACATACTACACGAGTCTACATGCCAAATTTGGTGGCTCTAGCTCTTATAGTCTCCGAGATCTAGGTGTTCATACGGACGGACGGACGGACGGACGGACGGACGGACGGACAGACGGACATGGCTAGATCGACTCGGTTGTTGATCCTGATCAAGAATATATATACTTTGTGGGGTCGGAGATGCTTCCTTCTGCCTGTTACATACATTTTGGCGACTTTAATATACCATTTCACCCTATGGGTGTATGGTATAAAAATACAATGCCAAACAAACTCAACAACAAAACTCAAAAAATAAGTTTATGGCCCCCGGCAGGACCTCACATTGGAGGTAAAGTAAAAACTGGGGAAGAAAAATTACATATCCCTGAGCCAGTACAAAAAAGGAATTTTCCAATGGCAATAGTAGAAATAGATAATGATAAGAAGAAGAATCGGCCTCCGATTAGCTTGCTACCTGCCTCTGTGAATAACGTTCCTTCTGGCTCGTCTGCACCTGTTGGCGAGTCAAAAAACTAATTTCGTCCCTAACTCTAGCCTATCAGAACGTACGGGGACTAAAGACTAAACTATCTAAACTCTATGTATCTACATCTATCTAGTCTACAACTATCTAGTCTAGCTTTTGACTTTCATATTCTTGCCTTTACTGAGACTTGGCTGAAGCCTGATATTGCCGATGCTTCAATTTTCCCCTCAAAATATTTAATTTATAGACATGATCGGACTATCCGTAATGGTGGTGGCGTTTTGATCGCTGTTGACTCGGCGTTCTCGTCTGAAATTGTCCAGTCCTCCAATCAGGAGATTGAATTTGTTTGTGTTAAAATTTCGTTTAATTCTTTTTCTGCCTTTATTACTTGTTCGTATATTCCACCACAGTCCGACTTGGCAGTATACACTCACCATTTGGAAGCTATTCAACTTATTTCCTCATATCTCTCTGACAAAGACTTGCTCGTTGTTCTGGGAGGTTTTCTCTTTACCTGAGATTGCCTGGACCCTTTCATTTGACTCTTTATTACTGTTGCCCTCCTTGTCACATTGTTTCATAGATGGTCTGCTTGAGTTGTCCCTAACTCAAATAAATCCTGTCCGGAGTAGTCGTAACAGATCATTTGTGTTGGATTCTTCCAACTGCGATGTTTCCAGGACTGATCCCTTAGTTATCCCCGAAGACAACTTTCATCCAACTCTGGATATAACCATTGACCTTCCTTTTGGTGTCTCGACATAATAACTCGATGCCTCCGACCCGATGTTTTCGCAAGACAAACTTTACTAAACTTAAAAAACTCTTGTTAACTAATGATTGGACATATCTGTAAACTTGCACGGATATGGACTCTGCCATTTCTGTCTTCTATAAAAATAAAAGTCGTTCTTTGATGTTTGTGTCCCGCTAGTGACTCTAGGATGGTCTGATAGACCTCCTTGGTTCTCGCGTGAGTTATGTAACTTGAAGAACGTAAAATCGAGATGTTATAAAAGATTTAAAAAATCGGGTAAAGCATCGGATTTTTCCCTATATGTAGTTGCTCGATCAAATTTTATGGTGCTGAATTCACATTGGACTATAAGGATTATCTTGAGCGATGTAAACTCAGGTTTTCTCGCGATCCTAAGCAATTTTATAAATTTGTAAATGTTAAACGTAAGACACCAGTGCACCCGTCTTACTTGTCTTTCGAAAACAATAAAGCTGACAATGATCAGGCAATTGCCGACATGTTTGCTGACTTTTTCAAAACAACTTATTTCTCTTCGATTTATCAAGCAAATCCTCATTATCACTTGCAATCGTCTAATTGCATTTTAGACCCTGTGTTTGATGAAAGTTCGGTTCTTAGCGTGCTCAGTTCCGTCAAACCAATATATGCACCTGGCCCTGATGGAATACCAGGCTGCGTATTAAGGTTTTGGGTGGAGGCCCTATGTAAGCCAATACTTAAGTTGTTTACACTGTCCGTCACATCTTCCGCCTTCCCGCCTATCTGGAAGGAATCATATATTATTCCTCTTCATAAAAAGGGGAAGAAGTCCGAAGCCTCCAATTATAGGGGTATTTCTAAATTGTCTGCCATACCCAAAGCATTTGAGAAAATAATAACATCTCAATTTCAGCATTTTTGTAGCTCAATCATTTCGTCATCCCAACATGGGTTTAAAAAACGTAGATCGACAACTACTAACCTATTAGAATTTACATCTCACTCAATCAAAGGGATCAAGACTGCCGTGCAAACTGACGTCATTTGTACTGACTTCAGCAAGGCCTTTGACTCCGTTAATCATACTCTGCTTTTATATAAATTAAACGCACTTGGCATCCCCAGCCTTTTGCTAGATTGGATTCTTCAATATCTTTCTAAGCGTGCACAAAAGGTCCTCTTTAAGTCTTCATTTTCTAAGACCATCCAAGTGACCTGGAGTACCTCAGGGTAGTCATTTGGGTCCATTGCTATTCACTCTTTTTATAAATGATCTTCTATTGGTAGTGTTACATTCTCGGGTGCTTATGTACGCGGACGATGTCACGCTTTACCTCAGTTTCAAAGACATATCGTCTTCTTGCCTACTTCAATCGGATCTTAATGATCTTCAGAGTTGGTGTAAAACAAACCTATTAAACCTTAACGGCTCTAAATGTAAAGTTATGTCTTTTTATAGATGCACTCCATACTTAGCAACTTATTATCTTAACGACACTGCCTTAGAGCGGTTAGATATTATCAATGACTTAGGCGTTCTTATGGACCACAAATTAACTTTTAATCCTCATATTTCTGCTACAGTTAGTAAAGCTATGAATGTTCTTGGGTTTGTGAAACGATGGTCAAAAGAGTTTGACGATCCGTACACAACAAAAATTCTGTATACTTCTTTAATCCGTTCTATCTTAGAGTACGGATCTTGCATATGGTCACCTCAATATGAGACGCACCAAAGTAAAATTGAATCTGTTCAAAAGCAATTTCTGCTTTTTGCTCTTTGCGGTCTAAATTGGGATCGCAATGTCAATTTGCCATCATACTTCAGTAGGCTTCTTTTAATCAATCTTCCTTCCTTAATTAATCGTAGAGTAATGCTTGGTGCTATCTTTATTCATAAACTTTTAATAGGTGAAATAGACTTTCCTGAGCTATTGAACCAGTTAAACCTATCTGTACCCCGTAGAGCTACTAGAAATTTTATTCCTCTATCCTTAAAACACTGTAGTTCTAACTATTCTTTGCATGAACCTTTTCGAGTCCTATGTTCTGACTACAATCTTCTGTATCCCGTAATCAGATCAGAATCCTCTCTTTCCCATGTAAAAACTTCTATTTTAGCACATTTAGCTCGTAATTAGATGTAGTTAATCATATTTTTAATTGTTTGCCCGTTTTATTTGTATTTGTCGACGCGATCGTGCAGTCCGATATGCGGCTGCGCCCCACGATCGGTCGGCGGGAGGTGGACAGCGCTCTGCTTGGGCTCGCGCAAAACAGGCTATGTCCTGGTGTCGTATGGGCCACTTGAACGTACTTCGCATTGTACGCGTCAACGTCCAGACAATCATCTAAAAAATAATGTCAAAAAAGATTCCGTTAAAAAATTGTCCGAGTCTGTATTAGAAAAAGAAAAGGTATTGCCACTAACCATAGAACACATAGATGGGACAAACTCATGATTTTTTGATTGCAAACGCTAGCCTAGTCATGGAACCCCAGAGAACTTCGGGAAAACCCGAACGCTCTCACTCTCAATGAGAGCGTAAAATGGGGAGAGGGCAAAGCAGCTACGAAAAAATTTCAGTCTAGCACAGACTACCGAACGACGAAGGCAGGCGCTTGTGATTTCGTTCTGTCTATGTATGTGTACACTCGTCGGTACATGCTCAGGCTTCGTAGTTTGTGTGTGACGTGAAGTTGTACAACATCGCATTTCAATAGCTCGCTCGACCAAAATTTTTCATTTTCGACAAAACAGCGGCAATGCGAATAGGATATGCCCCGGGGGAAAGAATATCAAGAAGTATTGCCATCTGCTTCGTATGTATCTATGTGTTCTATGGTTAGTGGTATTGCAAAATAAAGGGACAACATTAAAACAGAATAACCGCTCAAAGTTCAGCTATCAGCAAAATGTCAAAACAGTGAAGCAAAAGCCACATTGGCTTAAACCGAAAGGTAGAAGTAGTAGGTCCTTAAAGTTTACACCATATAAAAAGGCTAGAAGTCAACACAGTAATACAAATCAGGAGTGGGTAAATATCCCGAAACAGAAATTGTTAAGAAATTGTATTAGTAATTTGCCAAATATAATATAAAATTCAGTAGAAGCCTATTTAGTAAACCATACGGTGTAACCTTCCTATTCGGTTTCTCGTTGCGCGCCACGAATTTTATATAATCGGTTCTCCGATCACAGCGACGATAAAGCTATCGATAACCAAAAAGAAGGCGGTAGGTGAATTGCAGCAGGTCGAGATCCTCTGGTTCCGTAGCTCTTGCGGGGTGGGGGGGTTGTTTGCTGAATCTCTACCTTTAATTATAAAATTTAATTTTATTAGGATCTCTACTGAAACTAACTTTAAATGAAAATAGAATGACTGCAGAAAATACTTACGAAAACCGCAAGGAATTCATGTTAATAAAAAAGGCAAAAGAAATGAAGGTGTATCCTTTTGTTCACAAGCTAGCGGTTACTGAGGTCAAGATGTAGATGGTAGTTCTATACCCTCCCAACCATGAATCTTTATTGGCATTTGTAAAGATTCCCAAAAAAACTGATAGATATCAACTCATGTACCCATGTCACTAGGAAAATTAATTATAAAGCTTAAGCAATCATATTTAAATTCATTATAATTTCAGATAGAAGCATTTCTTGTTGTACACAATAAATTTTTTTAAAGAAATATTTACAGACTAATTTTAAACAGCGGGTCTGGTATGACTCAACATTTTGAGATTCTGAACTTGCAGACTTGCAAAACAATGGAACTCAAAGTTAATTAAACTATTGAATAAGAGGGACTAAAACTAGCAGTATAAAAGAGAGCTTACTAGTTATACATTATTAATTATTGTAGAAGATTATAGAATAAAAAAAAATATAGAAGGAATATTAAAGGAATTCAGTTAATATTTTTTTTTGTTGTAATTATTCATCTTTTTCAAGTTTTCTTTTATCTTTTTTTTTTTTTTTTTTTTTTGTTTTAAATTCTTTAAAGTTATGTTAAATTTTCAAGTCGCACAAATTCACTCATTGCTTTTGATTGCTCTTCAAGTCAAACATTATTTACGGAAATCAATTTTTTTTTTTTAATTTAACTATCTGGTTGATCACAAAACGCTGACACAGAAATTACATCAACAAGTCAGAGTCTCAATTGACTACCATCCTCCATAGTTCGCAAAAACTTGGTTGAAAGTCGCCGAATTGATACTACTTAATACACTAGGCACTTACCCCATAGTTTATTCGCTGAAAGGCCTTCCATCGATGCACTGTGGGAGGGTGTTTATATGATGATTTCTCCTTCGCGCTTTATGACCACCATTAAACTCCGTTCACTCACTTTGCTTTTACATTTACTCTATTTTACGTTACTCTCGACTTGAATTATTTAATATAACCTTAACGAGACTTTAATTGATTCAATATTTCACTTATTTACATTCTCTTTCTTTTTTTTTCTTTGTTTAACTTGATTAGGAATTAAAATTTTAAAAATAAGATCAGAAATGAAAATATCGGGACTTAAAGATTCCGTTCAAAACGAGGTTAATTTCAAAAAAAAATTTGTAGGAGCTTTCGAGGTGGTCACATGGAATGCGCTAAATAGGGCAACAGCAAGCAGTATCCAGAATTTGGCTAAAGACAAACTTTGTCTGGGTCAGCAACGTCAGAAGGTTAGGTAGGCCACTGCCTTTAAAACCTTGCCATACAAAAATCCGATTCACCGAAGGTTAGGACACCTTTCGGGAAATGAGACACTTTGGCCGCACCGTAAGCCTTAACTTACAAACGTTGTGGCACTGCCGGTGTTTAGTTGGCGGTGTCTTTTCAATGTCCGAATGCCAATTCCAGAAGGCAACGACAACCGAAACTTCGGATGCACGTGCTCCGGCACCAGAAATGGGTATTTGAAAACTCGCCGGTTTTCCAGAAAATAATCTTCCCAAACGAAAGCTATCAGGAATATTGGCCAGAAAAAGTAAGGTTTCCAATCTAGGATATAGAGTAAGATGCAGATGGCGGCGAGGTAAAAATTTTAGTTAACCTACATACCTGCTATGATTTATAACCAAAGATTTGGACCACAGCTTTTTTTTCACACTTTTCGCCTCAGAATTAAAAATGAAAATGAAGCCTAGCAAAAATATGAAGCGCGTTGCCACCTCAAGAAAAACGATAGATCATTTATCGCTATCCCCCTATTATGCGTTTATCGATCGAGCGATACCAATATTTTTATTTATTGATTGATCGCTATTGGCAAAGTGGCGCGTAAAGACGTTAAGTTTAAAAATTTGAAAGTTTAAACTAGCGCACGCTACAACGGCAGAATAGGAAAGAATAGGAAGTCAGTCCAACATGCAGCTGTTTATGCTTCATTAACAATAGTTATCTTACTAATGATAAAATTAATAATTATAATTTGTTTTAAGACAACTTAATAAAAATAAAAGAATCCAAATCGTCGCATTTGGCGGCCCTTTGCAGATTGTTTAAGATTAAACATCGTGTTCATCTGAAATGGCTTCACCAAATCAGATGCACCAAGAAATATACAAATCGAAACAAAAACATAACACAAAAATAAGTCATAAAGATTCATATGACAATTATTGCTTAAAACCAAACAAAACATGCATCCACACTCTGTGGAACTCAATTAAGATTATAACAGCGGCGTTATAAGTATTTTTATACCCTTGCAAAAAGGGTATATTAATTTTGGTCAGAAGTGTGCAACGCATAGAAGGAAGCATTTCCGACCATATAAAGTATATATATTCTTGATCAGCACGACGAGACGAGTTCAAATAGCCATGTCCGTCCGTCCGTCTGTCCGTCCGTCTGGATCAACGCAAACTTCCCCTAAACCGTTGGAGCTACAGAGCTGAAATTTTGCATGTAGGCTTGTATATACTGCAGGCGTTGTATATCTCCGACTCAGCCGGATCGGATCACTACATCATATAGCTCCCATACAAATGGCAAAGTCACGAACAGTGACTTTTCCTAATAACTTCGTTATTTTCTGAGCTATTGTCTTGAAATAATTGAACTAATATTGGTGAGTTAATTACATATATAAACGATTGTGCCAAATTTGATCAAGATCGGTTGACTATATCATATAGCTCCCATAGGAACGATCTTTCGAAAACAGTGACTTTTCGTTACTTTTGCCGCGATTGCTTTCAAATTGATTATTTGTTAGTTTAATATATTTGTTAATGTCTGTGCCAAATTTGATAAGGATCGGGTAACTATATCCCATAGGAACGATCAGTGGAAAACAGTGACTTTTATCAATATCTTTTTCCACTTTGATGGCTATAGGTAAGGAAAGAATTACCAAAAATGTTGCAAGGGTATACAAACTTTGACACGGTCGAAGTTAGCCCAGGCCCTCTGGTTAAGAACAATTGTCGCCTAGAGTCTAAGAATTCATTTATATACACAACAATTCTTTAAATAAAATCAGTTCATATTTTGAATTCAACGAATGAAGATTGGGTTATTTTCCTTAACCCGGAATCCCTATTTAATCAGAATGCCTCGGAACAATCGGAAAAAGAGATAGAGACAAGTCCTTTATTAGAATAATAATAAATAATAAACCCTTGAGATGTGGAGTCGACTCAGGATCTTCAATAAATATAATGTCCGAAAACTTTTTAATTTCAAAACCCATTTAGGAGATTCCAAAATTCACATGATTAAAGGAGCAGTAGAATTAAAAGAAATCATTTTTCTTGCACCGAGCAAACTTTTTCCGACGGAACAAAAATTTTAAAACCATAATATACCCTTGTTTTCAAATAAATACGACGACATGTTAATAGGCCCAACTTTCCTAAAAGCCTGTAAAATCCAAATAAATTATGAAGAGAATTGTTTGAACGAGATGCTTCCAACAAAGAAAAATTCAGATTAGTCATTGACTATCGAAATTTAAATAAAGTCTCACAATAGATGACAAATTCCCAATTCCAGTCATGGACGAAATTCTCGACAAACTGAGAAAATGCCAATACTTTACTACCATTGGTTTAGCTAAGGGATTGCATCAAATTCAAATGGATCCTGAATCTATTGCAAAAACAGCTTTCTCAACTAAACATGGCCATTACGAATACACACGTATACCATTTGGTATAATCTTTATTTAATCTTTTGGAAGACCTTATTTATAAGGAAGGATTGCCTTGTTTATCCGGATGACAAAGTGTACTCCACTTCAGTGGAGGAACACATACTATCACACAGAAATTTATTTAACAAACTACGAGAAGCTAATCTCAAACTCCAACACGACAAATGCGAATTTATGAAAAAGAAACAGAATTCCTTGGTCATATAATAACAACAGAAGGTATAAAACCTAACCCAAATAAAATCAAAGCAATTCAAAATTTTCCGATCCCTAAAACACCAAAAAAAATAAATTTATTCTGAGGAGGTGCATTGAGTAAAACTTGCAGTTCAAAACTAAAAAAAAAAGACTGCAAAAGGAAGGCCGAATTTAAAAGACCCCACCAGTGGTACATTTCTTTTTTCCCATTATGCCAATAGCAGATAATGTCACTTTGACAATTGACTTCGGGTCTAAGCGACGATCAAAGCGAGGACTAGAGCATAGGCAAACTATTTTGATAAATTCTTTTGAAATTGGCAACCAAGCGGAAAACTCCTTTGCAGGAAGGGAATAAATTAATATTTCATTTTTTGTATTTAAAGTAAAACAAGTAAATTTTAAATCCGAATAAATACAAACCAACCTTCATGGACTTGAACCGGCAATAAGAAGAAACCAAGTATATTGTTGTTCTCTATCTCGAGATATAATTCTTGTGTAAGTACAAAATTTTTCTTTGGTTGATTAAGGTTGATAAAAAAAAAACCAGAGGACCGGGGCTAACTTCGACCGTGTCAAAGTTTGTATACCCTTTCAACATTTTTGGTAACTCTTTCCTTACCTATAGCCATCAAAGTGGAAAACGTTTAAGCTAAAAAGGCTAATGTTTCTATTGCGAATACATCTGGCAGCCTACTTGGTCACCCGCCCATCTGGCAACCCTATACGCATAAGAAGCACTTTCGTATATTGCACCGTCTGTGCCGGTCGTGTTTCTCATAGTTCTACCACAAATAATATATTCACTACTAATATATATATATCCATCAATAACTCTGTAAACCCATGAAGTTGAATAAATCTCAACAGGTTATGGGCCCAGCACGCTTCCACTGCGCCAATAATTCGATGGATTCAGAATAGTGAAAATAAAGTAAAAAGTGTAAAAGTTGTGGCAAAAAAGTTCTAGAAAGATTTTTGTGTCTCGCCTGTGTGGCGCCGAACTGCCGTTTTTTTTACGTTGCTTGTGTAGCTAAGTCAAGAAAAAAAAAAACGTGCGAGAGAGAACACAATGGAAAACAGTTAAATAAAGAGAAACAGAACAAAACAGAGTGTCGCAAGTGTACGTATAGAGCCGTTAGGCAAAGAAAATTTTGATACTTGGAAAATTCAAATGGAAGCACTTTTAATCAAAAATGATACGTGGAAATATGTGAACAATACATGTGTTAAGACAGAACAAAATGCTGCAGAACAAAGAAAATTTTGATACTTGGAAAATTCAAATGGAAGCACTTTTAATCAAAAATGAAGCAATCACGAAACCCGTTTCCTGCATCCGACTCCAAATCAAAAGAATTACTAGAACTAATCCATAGCGATGTATGTGGACCAATGAGTAAGTAGTCATGGAGGTAGTCGATACTTTGTTACATTTATAGATGATTTTTCGAAATGGTGCGAATTGTATACTATCAAAAGTAAATCAGAAGTTTTTAACAAATTCAAGGAGTTTAAGGTATACGTCGAACTCAAAACTGGAAAAAAGATTAAACGTTTTAGATCAGAAAATGGAACCGAGTATACCAATAATGAGTATTTGAAAGCCGCAGGTATAAACCACGAGCATTCAGTGGAATACATCCCACAACAAAATGGAACGGCTGAAAGGAAGAATCGAACACTTGTAGAAATGGCTCGCTGCATGATGATCCAAGCCGTACTACCACCTAGCTACTGGGATGAGGCAATAAACACTGCAAATTACTTACGGAATAGATGCCCATCCAAAAGTCCACGGGGAGAAGTCCCTTTTACATTATGGAATCATCGTATTGCATCTATCAAACATTTGCGCACATTTGGTCAAATTGTATACTCGCTTGACAAACGTGCAAAGAGTAAATTCAGCCCAAGATCTAAACGTTGTATATTTATAGGTTACTGTAATGATGCCAAAGCCTACAGACTATATGATCCCGAAGCCAAAATGGTACTAAGAAGTCGTGACGTCATATTCACAAATATTTTTGGCAACGATCATGAATTTGAAGAATTCTCAGAGCTGAGTGCAGTCAATGCGGAATATCAAGAGGAACATAGTCAGGAAGATAATTTTCAAGAAGAGCGTGTCGTTCCCGAGGAAAATACCCCAGAAGAGAATGCCGATATTGAAGAAAATATCCAAGAAGAACCAGTACTGCAAAGACGTGGACCTACTTAGAAGACCCAGAAAAGTGCATACAGGAATACCTGGTCGTCCCAAGCTCATCTATAATGAAGTCCAAATCCAGTCAACCATCGGAAATGAGCCTGAACCGGAATCTGATGAGGAAGACGAATTTTATTAGGCATCGTCACTAATAAGCATCGGAGATGAATCGTCAACGCGCGCAGCTCTAAGTGGTCCAAATGCAATTGAGTGGAAAAACGCCTTGATAAGTGAGTATAAAGCGCTACAAAAGAATAAGACTTGGGAAACAGTAAAGCGAGAGAGGAATCGGAAAGTCATAGAAACCAAGTGGGTTCTCCGCACAAGGTGTAAACCAAACGGCGAAGTGGATAGCCGCAAGCCTCGGCTAGTAGCAAAAGGTTTCACTCAAAGAGAGGGAATTGATTATAATGAAACTTATTGTAGCTCGTATAGGATCAATACGAACACTGATAGCAATCGCCGTGGAACTCGACCTCGACCTCCATCAATTTGATTTTAACAGCGCATATCTAAATGGAGACATGGAGGAAGCACTGTATATAAAGGTTCCACCAGAATTCACCGAAATACTTACGGAAAAAGAAAAGCAGAGATACACCGACGATAAAGTATGTAAATTAAAGAAAGCTTTGTATGGTTCAAAGCAGAGTGGACGCCAGTGGTATAAGAAACTGGGTTACAAATTGAAGTAAATGAACTTGAAGCCACTTGCAGCTGATCCTTGTGTGTATATGAAAAAACAAGGTAATGGGATTATCATCGTTTCACTGTATGTCGATGATCTCATAGTCGCAACGAATAATAACAAGCTACTAACACAGCTGAAAGCCGAATTAACACGTAATTTTGAAATGAAGGATTTAGGAAAACTGTCTTATTGCCTGGGTATCGAATTTCTTCAAAATAAGAACAAAGGGGAATGTTCTTTGGGTCAATCAAGGTATGTAAAGGATATACTAAAGAAATTCAACATGGAGGACTGTAATCCAGTGAGCACACCTATGAACGCCAGCGAGAAAATTTCAAATCAAATGTGCCCAAAAACAAAACCGGACCTGGATGAAGTATCAGGCGTCCCATATCAAAGCTTGATAGGTGCTCTAATGTGGCTTGCAGTATCGACGCGCCCTGACATTGCACATACCGTAAGTCTTCTTAGCCAAAAGGGTACTTCGTTATTTTAAGGGTACTCAAGACCATGGACTACTATATAGAAAAACCGGAAAAGATTTGGTTGGCTATGGTGATGCCGACTGGGCTGCTAATATTGATGATCGTAGATCTTTTACAGGTTTCGCATTTAAGATGGCAAACGCACCATATAAGTTGGGAATCCCGTAAGCAGCGAACTATCGCTCTTTCTAGTACAGAGGCGGAATACATGGCCCTATCTAGTGCCGCAGACGTTTTAACCAAAGGACTAGGAACAGCAAAGCATGAGTCCTGTGTGACACTGTTGGGCGTACAAAAAATAGAGAAATAAGGCGCCATCTGAGGGGAAGTATTGCGAATACATCTGGCAGCACCCGCCCATCTGGCAACCCTATACGCATAAGAAGCACTCTCGTATATTGCACCGTCTGTGCCGGTCGTGTTTCTCATAGTTCTACAACAAATAATATATTCACTACTAATATATATGTATATATATCCATCAATAACTCTGTAAACCCATGAAGTTGAATAAATCTCAACACTTTCCGAAAGAACGGCCTACAATCTTAGCATAGGAAATAACGAAGATATTAATAAAAGTCACTGTTTTCCACTGATCGTTCCTATGGAATATATGATATAGTTACCCGATCCTTATCAAATTTGGCACATATATTAACAGATATATTAAACTAACAAATAATCAATTTGAAAGCAATCGCGGCAAAAGTAACGAAGTTATTGACAAAAGTCACTGTTTTCGAAAGATCGTTCCTATGGGAGCTATATGATATAGTCAACCGATCTTGATCAAATTTGGCACAATCGTTTATATATGTAATTAACTCACCAATATTTAATTTCAAGACAATAGCTCAGAAAATAACGAAGTTATTAGGAAAAGTCACTGTTCGTGACTTTGCCATTTGTATATACAAGCAGTATATACAAGCCTAGGAGGAGTTTGCGATGATCCAGACGGACGAACAGACGGACAGACGGACGGACGGACGGACATGGCTATTTGAACTCGTCTCGTCGTGCTGATCAAGAATATATATACTTTATATGGTCGGAAATGCTTCCTTCTATGCGTTGCACACTTCTGACCAAATTAATATACCCTTTTTGAAATGGTATAAAAACTAAGTCAGATGAAAAATTAAAAAAAATAAGTGAAGACGAAAAATTTAATTTTTTTGTGTTTAAGTCTAGATAATTATGTATAATTATGAAAATGTTTCTTCTAGAGCTATATGATAGTATTGATCATTTTCATACTTGATCTGCTCCAGATAATAAGAAGCTCTTCAGCCCGATAGCTCTTAAGATGGCGGCGAGAAGTTGATTTGCACAGACGGACAGACGGACATGGCTATATCGACTTAGCTTCTCATGCTGATCAAGAATATATATACTTTATGGGGTCGGAAACGTCTCCTTCTGTGCGTTACAAACATCTGACCAATTTTATAATACCCTCTGCAAGGGTATAAAAATAACATACAAAGAAATGACCAATGTTTTCGCAAGGGATATAATCAAAAGATATCTTTGCGGTAAGAAAACTGTACTATATTTTAATAATGAACAAGATTATCCCATATTTCAACAAGCCTTTATTGAAATAATACGATCGAACGCAAATACAAAAACCTCGAAATCAAGCATTAAGTTAAAGGACCTTTAAACGTTTGCACAATTCAAAGAAATAATCCTAAAACAACACAAAGAATTATTACATCCAGGAATCGAAAAAACGATTAATTTGTTTAAAGAAAAATGTTATTTCCCAGATTTTCAAAACCTAATGCAAAACATTATTAACGAATGCTCAGTATGAAATGTTGCAAAGACAGAAAATAGAAATACAAAACTAACTTTTGAAATAACACCAGAAACTTTTAATATCAGACAAAAATTCGTCATGGACTTTTACATGATCGACAATTTACAATTCCTTTCATGCATTGACATTTACTCCAAATTTGCAACACTTGTAGAAGTAAAATCTAGGGATTGGTTAGAAGCCAAGGGAGCAATTATGAAAGTATTCACTGAAATGGGAAAACCAATAGAAATAAAATCAGACAATGATTCAGCATTTCTGTGTATAGCACTAAAAAATTGGCTACAAGAAGAAAATGTAAAGTTAGAAATTACAACAAGTAAAAACGGCATCTCAGACGTAGAAAGATTCCATAAAATAGTAAATGAAAAACTCAGAATTATAAATAGTGAAAATGACATCGAAGAAAAATTACTTAAATTTGAAAAAAGTCTGTACATATACAACCATAAGACGAGACATAAAACAACTAACCGAACACCAGCGGACATTTTTATCTATGCAGGATCACCCGACAATAATACCCAAACGAATAAAATACATAAAATAAACAATTTAAATAGAGATAGACACGACTTCGAAATCAATACTAAATTTAAACAAGCACCATTAGTAAACTCAAAAACAACAATTCTATTCAAAAAGACAGTAGAAATAAATCAGTTAGATGAGTAACATTTTGAAGAAAGAAATAGAGGACAAAAGGTCACACACTACAAATCAAAATTCAAAAAGAAATATCAAAGAAGCTAACTTCGGCTATGCCGAAGTTTATATACCCTTGCAGTATACTTGGCAATAATATTTTTCCTTTTTGAAATTTTTTTCCCTGCAACTCAATTTATCAATACACAAACAAAATATTATTTCTCTTTTTACCACAAGTTTTTCTTCTTCCATCATTTTCTAAGCAAAGCACGGCACGCATACACATACAGTTCATGTAGCGTTGCGTCTGTGTGTGTATGCGTGTGCTCTGTTGATTTGATGATGGCAGTAGTAGGCAGCAAGCAGCGCTGCCGGCAGCGTTTGAACCGATTTATATTGACTGTAACTTGTGTTCTATTTATCGGATCAGATTCAAATTTTGGGATCTGAGATTTTATATCTATTACTATCATATTGGTAAATTTCATGGGGATACTCCAATTTTTGCAAAAATGTTTCTTCTAGAGCTATATGATATAGTGGTCCGATCCCAAAGATTTTCATACTTTATCTCACCCGGGTAAAAAAAAGCTCCCAAAAAAAATTTCATCCCGATAGCTCTTAAGATGGCTGAGTAAAACGCGTACGCACCGACGGACAGACGGACAGACGGACAGACGGACAGACGGACAGACGGACAGACGGACGGACGGACATGGCTATATCGACTTAGCTTCTCATGCTGATCAAGAATATATATACTTTATGGGGTCGGAAACGTCTCCTTCTGTGCGTTACAAACATCTGACCAATTTTATAATACCCTCTGCAAGGGTATAAAAAGAAAGTTAATAAGAGCAAATACAACAATTGATACATTACACGTCAACAACTCAAGATGACTTTTTTGTGCATCATGCTATTCTTAACATTGTAATAACGTACATATGCTCTTGATGGGCAACTGAATACCCATAAATACGAAACCACATAGGCTTACCAACCGTTGCAATCTGCAACTATACGTTATTGTGTGAGGCCTATCTTAAAGTTAACACGATTCATCTGCGGGACTCTTAATGCGGCTAGCTTGACAATCGGCTGTGGTGGTTCTTCGATGAATGTGTTTCACCCACTCACACGTCAGCAACTTTAAATAAAGTCCCTGTGCTGAAACTCGAAATAGAATAGAGAGAAAAGAATAGAAGAAAATAGTCCTAGTGTTGGCTAGGTGTTTTTACAGTCGCGCTCTCTTATATTTCATTTAGTAGTATCTCTGAGAACAGAGTTAAACCCAAAACGATTTCAAAATATATAAGAAAATTTACAATTTCATAAATGATAAACATATTAATTTGTAATTTCAAAAAAACAAATATAGCTCGAAACTTTACCGCATAACGATTCATATTCAAAGATTAAAAAATCCAAAATCAAAAAAAAATATTCTAAACGCTCGGCATAATTTTATGTACATTTCCTTCAGTCTTTGACCCACTGTGCAAAAGCAAAACGTCACGCCATATGCGTTGTCACATATGCCGCGTATAAAATCAATTGTTCGATTCTTTTCAACTATTCGCATATAAAACGTCTTCAAACATAAATGAAGTAAGTACGTCGTCTCGCCGACTTGGGTATACCATACACCAGGTGAAACAAATATTTAAAATTTCGAAAACCAAATGTATGTCTATTAATTTGTTTTAACATGCCACATATACCATATGCTATCTCGCTCACACGAGCACTCAAGCGCCTCCACTATTCTGCCCTTATGGATCGTGTAGCAAAAAACGTTCATACGTATATTTTGTATGTTTCTAGTCCGATTTCAATCAAATTTGGTAGTTTCATAGAAATAGAAATGGTCAAAAAATTGCAAGAGACAATCGGTTTTTTCTAAATTACAGAGGCGTAAATTATAATGGGCTTGGCAACATATTAAAATATATATATTCTGCGCGCATACTAAGCCAGTTTACATACTAAAATAGGTGACTCTAGTTAGTTTGTTAGTTTTCGAGAAAATCAATTTTGTTTAATTTGCGGGGGCGGAAATGGGCGTGGAAAAATTTTTAAATAGTCAATATCTGCGCGTCTATTAAGCTAGCTTACATACCAAATTTAATGTCGGTAGCTTACATAGTTTTTAAGAAAATCTGTTTTTTGTAAATTCCGGGGGCGGAAGGGGGCGTGGCAAAAATTCCAATTAACTATACATTTACATACCACACGAGTCTACCGAATTTGGTGGCTCTAGCTCTTATAGTCTCCGAGATCTAGGTGTTCATACAGACAGACGTACGGACGGGCGGACGGACAGACGGACATGGCTAGATCGACTCGGTTATTGATCCTGATCAAGAATATATATACTTTGTGGGGACGGAGATGCTTCCTTCTGCCTGTTACATACATTTTCGCGACTTTAATCTACCATTTCACCCTATAAAACTATACATCTAAAAAACTATAGGTATAAAAACTAAGTAGGGAAGTTAATGGCATACAAATTGTACAACGTAGCAAACGAGGACTAATTAACGGAATCGGCTCAATATAAAATATCTTTTTGTTACTCTTGATCAGGACGATAAAGAAGATAAAGAAAGGGCACTCAAAACTTTTAAAACATAATCAATTAAGTCATGTTAATTCGGAAAAACTATTGAATATAAAAACATCCACCTGGCTTAAATCAAATTGAAACTAGATATTTATCATTTCAAACATTCCTCAAGAAATAATAAAAACCCCTATCTTTGAGATACTTCCTTACCAGATGAAAATAAATATATTTTGACAGAAAATTCATACGATAAATACTATTTTGACAAGAATTTCAATAAAAATACAAAACAAATAGAAACCAATGAATGTATAAAACACATTTTAAATCAAATCTCAACCACTTGTAAATACACTAAAACATATAAGAATTTTCAAACTAATTACATTGAGCCAAACATAATTGTAACATGGAATTTACCAAAAACTAAACTTAATCAAAATTGCGTAAACAACGACTTAATAATAGAAGGCAATAACATAATAAAAATTTTGTGCCTTACAAATAAACGAAATATCAATAATAGATTCATTGCCTGACTGTAGCCAAAGCATTTATGTAACAAACAATATCACCAGGCTAGAACCTATTTCCTTTATCCAAACAAAAGAGATAATTAACGAACACACGAAATATTATACTGTATTCCAAACTATTACATTATCCATTTGTTGTACTTACTATAATAAGTTTGATAATAGACTTAATCTATAAGTTTAAGGCAATGCCACAAGAATTAATTATTAAGCATTTTAGATCAAATGACAATCGTGATCCCACAGAAATAATCGAAACCCCAATTGTTGAAAAAATTGAGTCCCAAATTATAAACAAAATTAATACTCCAATCTTTACAGCTCAGAAAAACCGTCTCGTCTCGTCGTGCTCATCAAGAATATTTATACTTTATATGGTCGGAGGAGCTTCCTTCTGCCCAAAAGTAATTTTTGCAAGGGTATAAAAATATATAAATAATATTTGTCAACTGGTATATCCAAATACAATAGTCTATCGTTTCACCGTAGCAGTCTTTACCTGGTATTACTTAGCCTTCTTGCCTGACTCGATTAGCTAATTAAGAATATCCCTTATATCCCAAGGGAAGATCACCAACCTGAAGCATTGAGTCGACTCGCCGAACTGGAAGCCCACTTTAGACTTGGAAAGAAGCAATTGTACATAAAATCCTAGTCTAGAGCACCCTTGCAGGCTCTTGAAAGAACTAAACGGTGTCTCAAGAGGTTAACTACCGTTCAGAATCACATCCCTATTCTCGCACTGGTTTCCCGGAACCTTTTGGTTTCCATGTCGCAAAGAACAACAACGAACATGGTAAAAGGGGCCGAGTTCATGAATCTCTGTCAAGTCGTAATACCATGATCT
>NW_025814204.1:0-114532 GCF_018902025.1 Drosophila willistoni
AGAGGTCCCCACTAGTGGAATAGTGCGTACCATATGCTCCAAACGCATTTTAGACACGCGAGAAGCAGTTTGCCTCAGTTTCTGAAGACCCCAAAGGCGCCTATTCCCTAAGCGAGAAGCTTTTGCCGCTATAACAAGACCTTTGCACTATACTGGCACCATTCGACGAAGCTACCAGCAGAATTTCAGCATCGAAAACGCGTCACAGCTTCGCTAATAATTCCGCGACGATTTTTGGGCCTTGTTAGTACCTTAGAAGAGCTTCAGCCAAAAGTGAAGTCTATGCTGTCGGATGCGAAATAATCACATTTTTATCTAGTCGAATTAACTCACGACTTTCTATATATGAGTCCAGATTAATTCCACGCTTTGGCAACAATGCTCGACCCTCGTTTTAAAAAAAAAGGTTTTAGGAGTTAGCATAACGCCCAGCAAGCGGCAATCGCACTCGATAGAATACCTCCCTACTTAAACAAAAATTTGGAAAATCGATCTCCAAACGAGAACGCCAACATATGCTGAAAAGGACAATCTTTTCAAATTTGTGACCAAGAAAATAGCTTGAAAACAAAAGACGACAAATTGGATTCTATTGTTAAGCATGAGGCAATACTTGGAGCAAACAACGCAACCCAAGACGTTACCCATTGGACTACTGGAAGGTAAGTGAAAAACATTATCTCAATATATATTTATAATTAACTTTCTTGCAGATTAATGAAATACAATTTGGCAAACTGGCCAAAGTGCCAAGAAAATATTGTGCATTCAGGTAGTACATATGGAGTCTGAGCGGGTTTTTAGTAAGGCTGGAGAAATCGTCAGCCAAAAAAGAAGCAGTCTAAGCCAAAAGCTGTGAATATGCTTCTAGCCTTGAAGCAGAACCAATGGATTTTGGAATAAACTCGAATATTTTTGTTTTTTTAAGTTGAAGTGTTACGTAATTTTATTTTTCTTTTTTTGTTATTTTATTTAGTTCTAAGAGTTTTAAGTTTTTTATTTTTATGTATGAAATGACTGAAACATTCAAGATACTCATTTGTTTATAGTCTTTAAGATGAAATGAAATGAATTGCCTTATAATTTTTAAGTAACATATCTTGTGATTTATTAAAATGGCACGAAGCCAATATATTATATTGAAAAAATATACAGCGTTTGTTTTTGAACAAGTTGTTATTACTTAAAAGAAATTTCAATGGAACCATCGATACTATCGATGGTTTATTCCATCGAGCTTGAAAATATCGATGACCAACCATCGATGGTTTTTGCAGCTCTAGTTTCTAGCAAGCTGCGTATTGCTTCTATATTAAATATAATGGCTTAAATACTCAAAATGGCGGATGTATAATGTTAATAGCAGCTTGTATGGCTTCTATATTAAAGATGGCGGCTAAAAGAACCAAAATGGCGGGTAAAACACTCAAAATGGCGGCTGTAGAATGTTTCTTGCAGCTCGTATTGCTTCTATATTAAATATAATGGCTTTAATACTTGAAATGTCGGATGTAGAATGTTTCTAGCAGCTCGTATGGCTTCTATAAAAACACTCAAAATGGCGGCTGTAGAATGTTTCTAGCAGCTCGTATTGCTTCTATATTAAATATAATGGCTTTAATACTTGAAATGGCGGATGTATAATGTTTCTAGCAGCTCGTATAACTTTTAGATTAAAGATGGTGGCTAAAAGAACAAAATGGCTGGTAGAAGACCCAAATAGAGGCTGTAGAATGTTTTTAGCAGCTCGTTTTGCTTCTATATTAAATATAATGGCTTAAATACTCAAGATGGCGGCTGTATAATGTTTCTAGCAGCTCGTATTGCTTCTATATTAAATATAATGGTTTTAATACTTGAAATGGCGGATGTATAATGTTTCTAGCAGATCGTATGGCTTTAAGATTAAAGATGGTGGCTAAAACAACCAAATGGCTGGTAGAAGACCAAATAGAGACTGTAGAATGTTTTTAGCAGCTCGTTTTGCTTCTATATCAAAATTAATATGGCTTAAATACTCAAGATGCGGCCTGTATAATGTTTCTAGCAGCTTCGTATTGCTTCTATATTAAAGATGGCGGCTTAAGGACTCAAAATGGCGGGTGGAAGACTCAAAATAGTGATTTTAATAGAATGGTTCTAGCTGCTTGTATTGCTTTAATAAAGATTAAAGATGGTGGCTTAAATACTCGAAATGGCGATGTATAATGTTTCTAGCAGCTGTATGGCTTTTATATTAAGATGGCGGCTAAAAAACCCAAAATGGTGGATTAAAATACTCAAATGGCGCTGTTGAATGGATTCAGCAGCCCGTGTGGCTTTTAAATTTAGATGCGGCTAAAAGAGTCAAATGGTGCTTAAATACTCAAAATGGGTGCTGTAGGAATGTTTCTAGCGCTCGTATGGCTTTTATATTAAAGATGGCGTTAAGAACCAACATGGCTGGTAGAAGACTCAAATGGCGACTGCAGAATTGTTCTAGTGCTACATCAAAGATAGCGGTTTAAAAGACTCAACATGGCGGTGGAAGACTTCAAATAGCGGTTTGAAAACACTAAATGGCAGCTAAAAGACTCAAAAAGGCGGATGTATAATGTTTCCAGCAGCTCGTATGGCTTCTATATTAACGATGGCGGCTAAAAGAACCAAAATGGCGGGTAAAACACTCAAAATGGCGGCTGTAGAATGTTTCTAGCAGCTCGTATGGCTTCAATATTAAAGATGGCGGTTAAAAGAACCAACATGGCGGGTAGAAGACTCAAAATGGCGACTAGATGATTTAAAATGGCGCCTGCAGAATTGTTCTAGTTGCTACATCAAGATAGCGGTTTAAAGACTCAACATGGCGGGTGGAAGACTTCAAATGACGGCTTGAAGACACAAAATGGCGGCTAATAGACTCAAAAAGGCGGCTGTGAGATGGTTTCAGCAGCTCGTATTGCTTCTATATTAAAGATGGTGGCTAAAGAACCAAAATGGCGGGTAGAATACTCAAAATGGGAGGCTGTAGAATGTTTTTAGCAGCTCGTATGACTCCTATATTCAAGATGACGGTTAACTACTCAAAATGTGGCTTAAATTCTCAAAATGGCGGCTGTCGAATGTTTCTAGCAGCTCGTATTGCTTCTATATTAAAGATGGCGGCTTAAGGACTCAAAATGGCGGATGTATAATGTTTCTAGCAGCTCGTATTGCTTCCATATTAAATATAATGGCTTTAATACTTGAAATGTCGGATGTAGAATGTTGTTTTAAAGATGGCGGTTAAAAGCTCACATGGCGGGTGGAAGACTTCAAAATAGCGGTTTGAAAACACTAAATTGGCGGCTAAAAGACTCAAAAAGGCGGATGTATAATGTTTCCAGCAGCTCGTATGGCTTCTATATTAACGATGGCGGCTAAAAGAACCAAAATGGCGGGTAAAACACTCAAAATGGCGGCTGTGGAATGTTTCTAGCAGCTTGTATGGCTTCAATATTAAAGATGGCGGTTAAAAGAACCAACATGGCTGGTAGAAGACTCAAAATGGCGACTAGATGATTTAAAATGGCGCCTGCAGAATTGTTATAGGCTGACATCAAAAGATAGCGGTTTAAAGACTCAACATGGCGGGGGAAGACTTCAATAACGGCTTGAAGACACAAAATGGCGGCCAATAGACTCAAAAAGGCGGCTGTAGAATGGTTTCAGCAGCTCGTATTGCTCTATATAAAGATGGTGCTAAAAGAACCAAAATGGCGGTGCCAAAGTTAGCGCAACGCTGAAGGAAATATGTGACGAATTTAATATTTTCAATAAAATGAATCCATAGTCACTGACAATGCGGCGTCCATGATAAAGGCATGCGAGAGTCTAAAAAAAAAAACATTTGCCGTGCTTTGCCCACAGTTTAAATCTTGTATTCAAGACGCTTTGGCTCAAGATAAGGTGAGGGAAATTTGACTCAAACAAAGCGAATCGTGCCTTTTTTAAATGTAGCACTATTGCCAATGACAAATTAAAAATGAGCAAGGTCAACTTAAGCCTCACAGCTTGATACAAGAGGTCCCCACTAGGTGGAATAGTGCGTACCATATGCTCCAACGCATTTAGACACGCGAGAAGCAGTTGCCTCATTTTGCTGAAGACCCCAAAGGCGCCTATTCCCCTAAGCGAAGATGCTTTTGCCGCTATACAAGACCTTGCACTATACTGGCACCATTCGACGAAGCTACCAGCAGAATTCCAGCATCGAAAACCGTCACAGCTTCGCTAATAATTCCGACGATTTGGGCCTTGTTAGTAACCTTAGAAGAGCTCAGCCAAAAGTGAAGTCTACTGTCGATGCGAAATAATCACATTTTTATCTAGTCGAATTAACTCACGACTTTCTATATATGAGTCCAGATTAATTCCACGCTTGGCAACAATGCTCGACCCTCGTTTAAAAAAAAAAGGTTTAGGAGTTAGCATAACGCCCAGCAAGCGGCAATCGCACTCGAAAATGAAATCACCTACTTAAACAAAATTTGGAAAATCGATCTCCAAACGAGAACCGCCAACATATGCTGAAAAGGACAATCTTTTCAAATTTGGACCAAGAAAATAGCTGAAAAACAAAAGACGACCAAATTGGATTCTATTGTTACAATGAGGCAATACTTGGAGCAAAACAACGCAACCCAAGACGTTGACCCATTGGACTACTGGAAGTAAGTGAAAACATTATCTCAATATATTTCTAATTAACTTCTTGCAGATTAATGAAATACAATTTGGCCAACTGCCAAATGTGCCAAGAAAATATTGTGCATTCCAGGTAGTTCCAGTGAGTCTGAGCGGGTTTTAGTAAGGCTGGAGAAATCGTCAGCCAAAAAGAAGCAGTCTAAGCAAAAGCTGTGAATATGCTTCTAGCCTTGAAGCAGAACCAATGGATTTTGGAATAAATCTCGAATATTTTTGTTTTTTTAAGTTGAAGTGTTACGTAATTTTATTTTTCTTTTTTTGTTATTTTATTTAGTTCTAAGAGTTTAAAGTTTTTATTTTTATGTATGAAATGACTGAACATTCAAGATACTCATTTGTTTAATAGTCTTAAGATGAAATGAAATGAATTGCCTTATAATTTTAAGTAACATATCTTTGTGATTTATTAAAATGGCACGAAGCCAATATATTATATTGAAAAAATATACAGCGTTTGTTTTTGAACAAGTTGTTATTACTTAAAAGAAATTTCAATGGAACCATCGATACTATCGATGGTTTATTCCATCGAGCTTGAAAATATCGATGGACCAACCATCGATGGTTTTGCAGCTCTAGTTTCTAGCAGCTCGTATTGCTTCTATATTAAATATAATGGCTTAAATACTCAAAATGGCGGATGTTATAATGTTTAATAGCAGCTTGTATGGCTTCTATATTAAAGATGGCGGCTAAAAGAACCAAAATGGCGGGTAAACACTCAAAATGGCGCTGTAGAATGTTTCTAGCAGCTCGTATTGCTTCTATATTAAATATAATGTTTAATACTTGAAATGTCGGATGTAGAATGTTTCTGCAGCTCGTTATGGCTTCTATAAAAACACTCAAAATGGCGGCTGTAGAATGTTTCTAGCAGCTCGTATTGCTTCTATATTAAATATAATGGCTTTAATACTTGAAATGGCGGATGTATAATGTTTCTAGCAGCTCGTATGGCTTTTAGATTAAAGATGGTGGCTAAAAGAGTCAAAATGGTGGCTAAATACTCAAAATGGGTGCTGTAGAATGTTTCTAGCAGCTCGTATGGCTTTTATATAAAATGATGGCGGTTAAAAGAACCAACATGGCTGGTAGAAGACTCAAAATGGCGACTGCAGAATTGTTCTAGTTGCTACAGTCAAAGATAGCGGTTTAAAGACTCAACATGGCGGTGGAAGACTTCAAATAGCGGTTTGAAAACACTAAATGGCAGCTAAAAGACTCAAAAAGGCGGATGTATAATGTTTCCAGCAGCTCGTATGGCTTCTATATTAACGATGGCGGCTAAAAGAACCAAAATGGCGGGTAAAACACTCACAATGGCGGCTGTAGAAATGTTTCTAGCAGCTCGTATTGCTTCTATATTAATATAATGGTTTTAATACTTGAAATGGCGGATGTATAATGTTTCTAGCAGATCGTATGGCTTTAAGATTAAAGATGGTGGCTAAAAACCCAAAATGGCTGTTAGAACCAAATAGAGACTGTAGAATGTTTTTAGCAGCGTCGTTTTGCTTCTATATTAAATATAATGGCTTAAATATCAAGATGGCGGCTGTATAATGTTTCTAGCAGCTCGTATTGCTTCTATATTAAAGATGGCGGCTTAAGGACTCAAAATGGCGGGGGAAGACTCAAATAGTGACTTAAATAATCAAAATGGCGAATGTAGAATGGTTCTAGCTGCTTGTATTGCTTTAATAAAGATTAAAGATGGTGGCTTAAATACTCGAAATGGCGGATGTAATAATGTTTCTAGCAGCTCGTATGGCTTTTATATTAAAGATGGCGGCCTAAAAAAACCAAAATGGTGGATTAAATACTCAAAATGGCGGCTGTTGAATGGATTCAGCAGCCCGTGTGGCTTTTAAATTTAAGATGGCGGCTAAAAGAGTCAAATGGTGGCTTAAATACTCAAAAATGGGTGCTGTAGAATGTTCTAGCAGCTCGTATGGCTTTTATATTAAAGATGGCGGTTAAAAGAACCAACATGGCTGGTAGAAGACTCAAAATGGCGACTGCAGAATTGTTCTAGTTGCTACATCAAAGATAGCGGTTTAAAGACTCAACAATGGCGGGTGGAAGACTTCAAATAGCGGTTTGAAAACACTAAATGGCAGCTAAAAGACTCAAAAAGGCGGATGTATAATGTTTCCAGCAGCTCGTATGGCTTCTATATTAACGATGGCGGCTAAAATGAACCAAAATGGCGGGTAAAACACTCAAATGGCGGCTGTAGAATGTTTCTAGCAGCTCGTATGGCTTCAATATTAAAGATGGCGGTTAAAAGAACAACATGGCTGGTAGAAGACTCAAAATGGCGACTAGATGATTTAAAATGGCGCCTGCAGAATTGTTCTAGTTGCTACATCAAAGATAGCGGTTTAAAGACTCACATGGCGGGTGGAAGACTTCAAATGACGGCTTGAAGACACAAATGGCGGCTAATAGACTCAAAAAGGCGGCTGTGAATGGTTTCAGCAGCTCGTATTGCTTCTATATTAAAGATGGTGGCTAAAAGAACCAAAATGGCGGGTAGAATACTCAAAATGGAGGCTGTAGAATGTTTTTAGCAGCTCGTATGACTCCTATATTCAAGATGACGGTTAACATACTCAAAATGGTGGCTTAAATTCTCAAAATGGCGGCTGTCGAATGTTTCTAGCAGCTCGTATTGCTTCTATATAAAGATGGCGGCTTAAGGACTCAAAATGGCGGATGTATAATGTTTCTAGCAGCTCGTATTGCTTCCATATTAAATATAATGGCTTTTAATACTTGAAATGTCGGATGTAGAATGTTGTTTTAAAGATGGCGGTTAAAAGACTCAACATGGCGGGTGGAAGACTTCAAATAGCGGTTTGAAAACACTAAATGGCGGCTAAAAGACTCAAAAAGGCGGATGTAGAATGTTTCTAGCAGCTCGTATTGCTTCTATATTAAAGATGGCGGCCTTAAAGACTCTAAATAGCGGGTGGAAGACTCAAATAGTGATTTAAATATTCAAAATGTCGGCTGTAGAAAGGTTCTAGCTGCTTGTATTGCTTCTATATTAAAGATGGTGGCTTAAATACGCGAAATGACGGATGTATAATGTTTCTAGCAGCTCGTATGGCTTCTACATTAAAGATGGCGGCTAACAGAACCAAAATGGCGGGTAAAACACTCAAATGGCGTCTGTAGAATGTTTCTAGCAGCTCGTATTGCTTCTATATTAATATAATGGCTTTAATACTTGAAATGCGGGTGGAAGACTTCAATAGCGGTTTGAAAACACTAAATGGCGGCTAAAAGACTCAAAAAGGCGGATGTATAATGTTTCCAGCAGCTCGTATGGCTTCTATATTAACGATGGCGTCTAAAAGAACCAAAATGGCGGGTAAAACACTCAAAATGGCGGCTGTAGATGTTTCTAGCAGCTCGTATGGCTTCAATATTAAAGATGGCGGTTAAAAGAACCACATGGCTGGTAGAAGACTCAAAATGGCGACTAGATGATTTAAAATGGCGCCTGCAGAATTGTTCTAGTTGCTACATCAAAGATAGCGGTTTAAAGACTCAACATGGCGGTGGAAGACTTCAAATAACGGCTTGAAGACACAAAATGGCGGCTAATAGACTCAAAAGGCGGCTGTAGAATGTTTTCAGCAGATCGTATTGCTTCTATATTAAGATGGTGGCTAAAAGAACCAAAATGGCGGGTAGAATACTCAAAATGGAGGCTGTAGAATGTTTTTAGCAGCTCGTATGACTCCTATATTCAAGATGACGGTTAACATACTCAAAATGGTGGCTTAAATTCTCAAAATGGCGGCTGTAGAATGTTTCTAGCAGCTCGTATTGCTTCTATATTAAATATAATGGCTTTAATACTTGAAATGTCGGATGTAGAATGTTGTTTTAAAGATGGCGGTTAAAAGACTCAACATGGCGGGTGAAGACTTCAAATAGCGGTTTTGAAAACACTAAATGGCGGCTAAAAGACTCAAAAAGGCGGATGTAGAATGTTTCCAGCAGCTCGTATGGCTTCTATATTAACGATGGCGGCTAAAAGAACCAAAATGGCGGGTAAAAGACTCAAAATGGCGTCTGTAGAATGTTTCTAGCAGCTCGTATGGCTTTTATATTAAAGATGGCGGTTAAAAGAACCAACATGGCGGGTAGAAGACTCAAAATGGCGGGTGAAAGACTCAAAATGGTGGCCTAAATACTCAAAATGGTGGCTGTAGAATATTTCTAGCAGCTCGTATTGCTTCTATATTAAATATAATGGCTTAAATATTCAAAATGGCGGCTGTAGAATGGTTCTAGCTGCTTGTATTGCTTCTATATTAAAGATGGTGGCTTAAATACGCGAAATGACGGATGTATAATGTTTCTAGCAGCTCGTATGGCTTCTACATTAAAGATGGCGGCTAACAGAACCAAAATGGCGGGTAAAACACTCAAAATGGCGTCTGTAGAATGTTTCTAGCAGCTCGTATTGCTTCTATATTAAATATAATGGCTTTAATACTTGAAATGGCGGATGTAGAATGTTTCTAGCAGCTCGTATGGCTTATATATTCAATATGGCGGCTAAAAGAACCATAATGGTGGATTAAATACTCAAAATGGTGGCTGTAGAATGTTTCTAGCAGCTCGTATTGCTTCTATATTAAATATAATGGCTTAAAACACTCAAAATGGCGGCTGTAGAATGTTTCTAGCAGCTTGTATTGCTTGTATATTAAATACAATGGCTTTAATACTTGAAATGGCGGATGTAGAATGTTTCTAGCAGCTCGTATGGCTTATATATTCAAGATGGCGGTTAAAAGAACCAACATGGCGGGTAGAAGACTCAAAATGGTGGCCTAAATACTCAAAATGGCGGCTGTAGAATATATATAATGGCTTAATACTCGAAATGGCGGATGTAGAAAGTTTCTAGCAGCTCGTATTGCTTCTATATTAAAGATGGCGGTTTAAAGACTCTAAATGGCGGGTGGAAGACTCAAAATAGTGACTTAAATAATCAAAATGGCGAATGTAGAATGGTTCTAGCTGCTTGTATTGCTTCTATATTAAAGATGGTGGCTTAAATACTCGAAATGGCGGATGTAGAATGTTTCTAGCAGCTCGTATGGCTTCTATTTTAAAGATGGCTTTTAAAAGAACCAACATGGCGGGTAGAAGACTCAAAATGGCGGGTGAAAGACTCAAAATGGTGGCTGTAGAATATTTCTAGCAGCTCGTATTGCTTCTATATTAAATATAATGGCTTAAATACTCAAAATGGCGGATGTATAATGTTAATAGCAGCTTGTATGGCTTCTATATTAAAGATGGTGGCTTAAATACGCGAAATGACGGATGTATAATGTTTCTAGCAGCTCGTATGGCTTCTACATTAAAGATGGCGGCTAACAGAACCAAAATGGCGGGTAAAACACTCAAAATGGCGTCTGTAGAATGTTTCTAGCAGCTCGTATTGCTTCTATATTAAATATAATGGCTTTAATACTTGAAATGGCGGATGTAGAATGCTTCTAGCAGCTCGTATGGCTTATATATTCAAGATGGCGGCTAAAAAAACCAAAATGGTGGATTAAATACTCAAAATGGCGGCTGTTGAATGGATTCAGCAGCCCGTGTGGCTTATAAATTTAAGATGGCGGCTAAAAGAGTCAAAATGGTGGCTTAAATACTCAAAATGGGTGCTGTAGAATGTTTCTAGCAGCTCGTATGGCTTTTATATTAAAGATGGCGGTTAAAAGAACCAACATGGCTGGTAGAAGACTTAAAATGGCGACTGCAGAATTGTTCTAGTTGCTACATCAAAGATAGCGGTTTAAAGACTTAACATGGCGGGTGGAAGACTTCAAATAGCGGCTTGAAGACACAAAATGGCGGCTAAAAGACTCAAAAAGGCGGATGTATAATGATTCCAGCAGCTCGTATTGCTTCTATATTAACGACGGCGGATAAAAGAACCAAAATGGCGGGTAAAACACTCAAAATGGCGTCTGTAGAATGTTTTTAGCAGCTCGTATTGCTTCCATATTAAATATAATGGCTTTAAACTTGAAATGTCGGATGTAGAATGTTGTTTTAAAGATGGCGGTTAAAAGAACCAACATGGCGGGTAGAAGACTCAAAATGGTGGCTGTAGAATGTTTCTAGCAGCTCGTATTGCCTCTATATTAAATAAAATGGCTTAAAACACTCAAAATGGCGGCTGTAGAATGTTTCTAGCAGCTCGTATTGCTTGTATATTAAATACAATGGCTTTAATACTTGAAATGGCGGATGTAGAATGTTTCTAGCAGCTCGTATGGCTTATATATTCAAGATGGCGGTTAAAAGAACCAACATGGCGGGTAGAAGACTCAAAATGGTGGCCTAAATACTCAAAATGGCGGCTGTAGAATGTTTTTAGCAGCTCGTATTGCTTCCATATTATATATAATGGCTTAAATACTCGAAATGGCGGATGTAGAAAGTTTCTAGCAGCTCGTATTGCTTCTATATTAAAGATGGCGGTTTAAAGACTCTAAATGGCGGGTGGAAGACTCAAAATAGTGATTTAAATATTCAAAATGGCGGCTGTAGAATGGTTCTAGCTGCTTGTATTGCTTCTATATTAAAGATGGTGGCTTAAATACTCGAAATGGCGGATGTAGAATGTTTCTAGCATCTCGTATGGCTTCTATTTTAAAGATGGCGGCTTAAGGACTCAAAATGGCGGCTGTATAATGTTTCTAGCTGCTTGTATTGCTTCTATATTAAAGATGTGGCTTAAATACGCGAAATGACGGATGTATAATGTTTCTAGCAGCTCGTATGGCTTCTATTTTAAAGATGGCGGCTTAAGGACTCAAAATGGCGGATGTAGAATGTTTCTAGCAGCTCGTATTGCTTCTATATTAAAGATGGCGGTTTAAAGACTCTAAATGGCGGGTGGAAGACTCAAAATAGTGATTTAAATATTCAAAATGGCGCCTGTAGAATGGTTCTAGCAGCTTGTATTGCTTCTATATTAAAGATGGTGGCTTAAATACGCGAAATGACGGATGTATAATGTTTCTAGGAGCTCGTATGGCTTCTACATTAAAGATGGCGGCTAACAGAACCAAAATGGCGGGTAAAACTCTTAAAATGGCGTCTGTAGAATGTTTCTAGCAGCTCGTATTGCTTCTATATTAAATATAATGGCTTTAATACTTGAAATGTCGGATGTAGAATGTTTCTAGCAGCTCGTATGGCTTCTATTTTAAAGATGGCTTTTAAAAGAACCAACATGGCGGGTAGAAGACTCAAAATGGCGGGTGAAAGACTCAAAATGGTGGCCTAAATACTGGCTGTAGAATGTTTCTAGCAGCTCGTATTGCTTCTATATTAAATATAATGGCTTTAATACTTGAAATGTCGGATGTAGAATGTTTCTAGCAGCTCGTATGGCTTCTATAAAAACACTCAAAATGGCGGCTGTAGAATGTTTCTAGCAGCTCGTATTGCTTCTATATTAAATATAATGGCTTTAATACTTGAAATGGCGGATGTATAATGTTTCTAGCAGCTCGTATGGCTTTTAGATTAAAGATGGTGGCTAAAAGAACCAAAATGACTGGTAGAAGACCCAAATAGAGGCTGTAGAATGTTTTTAGCAACTCGTTTTGCTTCTATATTAAATATAATGGCTTAAAACACTCAAAATGGCGGCTGTAGAATGTTTCTAGCAGCTTGTATTGCTTGTATATTAAATACAATGGCTTTAATACTTGAAATGTCGGATGTAGAATGTTTCTAGCAGCTCGTATGGCTTCTATAAAAACACTCAAAATGGCGGCTGTAGAATGTTTCTAGCAGCTCGTATTGCTTCTATATTAAATATAATGGCTTTAATACTTGAAATGTCGGATGTAGAATGTTTCTAGCAGCTCGTATGGCTTCTATAAAAACACTCAAAATGGCGGCTGTAGAATGTTTCTAGCAGCTCGTATTGCTTCTATATTAAATATAATGGCTTTAATACTTGAAATGGCGGATGTATAATGTTTCTAGCAGCTCGTATGGCTTTTAGATTAAAGATGGTGGCTAAAAGAACCAAAATGACTGGTAGAAGACCCAAATAGAGGCTGTAGAATGTTTTTAGCAGCTCGTTTTGCTTCTATATTAAATATAATGGCTTAAATACTCAAGATGGCGGCTGTATAATGTTTCTAGCACCTCGTATTGCTTCTATATTAAATATAATGGTTTTAATACTTGAAATGGCGGATGTATAATGTTTCTAGCAGCTCGTATGGCTTTAAGATTAAAGATGGTGGCTAAAACAACCAAAATGGCTGGTAGAAGACCCAAATAGAGACTGTAGAATGTTTTTAGCAGCTCGTTTTGCTTCTATATTAAATATAATGACTTAAATACTCAAGATGGCGGCTGTATAATGTTTCTAGCAGCTCGTATTGCTTCTATATTAAAGATGGCGGCTTAAGGACTCAAAATGGCGGGTGGAAGACTCAAAATAGTGATTTAAATATTCAAAATGACGGCTGTAGAATGGTTCTAGCTGCTTGTATTGCTTCTATATTAAAGATGGTGGCTTAAATACGCGAAATGACGGATGTATAATGTTTCTAGCAGCTCGTATGGCTTCTACATTAAAGATGGCGGCTAACAGAACCAAAATGGCGGGTAAAACACTCAAAATGGCGTCTGTAGAATGTTTCTAGCAGCTCGTATTGCTTCTATATTAAATATAATGGCTTAAAACACTCAAAATGGCGGATGTAGAATGTTTCTAGCAGCTCGTATGGCTTATATATTCAATATGGCGGCTAAAAGAACCATAATGGTGGATTAAATACTCAAAATGGTGGCTGTAGAATGTTTCTAGCAGCTCGTATTGCTTCTATATTAAATATAATGGCTTAAAACACTCAAAATGGCGGCTGTAGAATGTTTCTAGCAGCTTGTATTGCTTGTATATTAAATACAATGGCTTTAATACTTGAAATGGCGGATGTAGAATGTTTCTAGCAGCTCGTATGGCTTATATATTCAAGATGGCGGTTAAAAGAACCAACATGGCGGGTAGAAGACTCAAATGGTGGCCTAAATACTCAAAATGGCGGCTGTAGAATATATATAATGGCTTAAATACTCGAAATGGCGGATGTAGAAAGTTTCTAGCAGCTCGTATTGCTTCTATATTAAAGATGGCGGTTTAAAGACTCTAAATGGCGGGTGGAAGACTCAAAATAGTGACTTAAATAATCAAAATGGCGAATGTAGAATGGTTCTAGCTGCTTGTATTGCTTCTATATTAAAGATGGTGGCTTAAATACTCGAAATGGCGGATGTAGAATGTTTCTAGCAGCTCGTATGGCTTCTATTTTAAAGATGGCTTTTAAAAGAACCAACATCGCGGGTAGAAGACTCAAAATGGCGGGTGAAAGACTCAAAATGGTGGCTGTAGAATATTTCTAGCAGCTCGTATTGCTTCTATATTAAATATAATGGCTTAAATACTCAAAATGGCGGATGTATAATGTTAATAGCAGCTTGTATGGCTTCTATATTAAAGATGGTGGCTTAAATACGCGAAATGACGGATGTATAATGTTTCTAGCAGCTCGTATGGCTTCTACATTAAAGATGGCGGCTAACAGAACCAAAATGGCGGGTAAAACACTCAAAATGGCGTCTGTAGAATGTTTCTAGCAGCTCGTATTGCTTCTATATTAAATATAATGGCTTTAATACTTGAAATGGCGGATGTAGAATGCTTCTAGCAGCTCGTATGGCTTATATATTCAAGATGGCGGCTAAAAAAACCAAAATGGTGGATTAAATACTCAAAATGGCGGCTGTTGAATGGATTCAGCAGCCCGTGTGGCTTATAAATTTAAGATGGCGGCTAAAAGAGTCAAAATGGTGGCTTAAATACTCAAAATGGGTGCTGTAGAATGTTTCTAGCAGCTCGTATGGCTTTTATATTAAAGATGGCGGTTAAAAGAACCAACATGGCTGGTAGAAGACTTAAAATGGCGACTGCAGAATTGTTCTAGTTGCTACATCAAAGATAGCGGTTTAAAGACTTAACATGGCGGGTGGAAGACTTCAAATAGCGGCTTGAAGACACAAAATGGCGGCTAAAAGACTCAAAAAGGCGGATGTATAATGTTTCCAGCAGCTCGTATTGCTTCTATATTAACGACGGCGGATAAAAGAACCAAAATGGCGGGTAAAACACTCAAAATGGCGTCTGTAGAATGTTTTTAGCAGCTCGTATTGCTTCCATATTAAATATAATGGCTTTAAAACTTGAAATGTCGGATGTAGAATGTTGTTTTAAAGATGGCGGTTAAAAGAACCAACATGGCGGGTAGAAGACTCAAAATGGTGGCTGTAGAATGTTTCTAGCAGCTCGTATTGCCTCTATATTAAATAAAATGGCTTAAAACACTCAAAATGGCGGCTGTAGAATGTTTCTAGCAGCTCGTATTGCTTGTATATTAAATACAATGGCTTTAATACTTGAAATGGCGGATGTAGAATGTTTCTAGCAGCTCGTATGGCTTATATATTCAAGATGGCGGTTAAAAGAACCAACATGGCGGGTAGAAGACTCAAAATGGTGGCCTAAATACTCAAAATGGCGGCTGTAGAATGTTTTTAGCAGCTCGTATTGCTTCCATATTATATATAATGGCTTAAATACTCGAAATGGCGGATGTAGAAAGTTTCTAGCAGCTCGTATTGCTTCTATATTAAAGATGGCGGTTTAAAGACTCTAAATGGCGGGTGGAAGACTCAAAATAGTGATTTAAATATTCAAAATGGCGGCTGTAGAATGGTTCTAGCTGCTTGTATTGCTTCTATATTAAAGATGGTGGCTTAAATACTCGAAATGGCGGATGTAGAATGTTTCTAGCATCTCGTATGGCTTCTATTTTAAAGATGGCGGCTTAAGGACTCAAAATGGCGGCTGTATAATGTTTCTAGCTGCTTGTATTGCTTCTATATTAAAGATGGTGGCTTAAATACGCGAAATGACGGATGTATAATGTTTCTAGCAGCTCGTATGGCTTCTATTTTAAAGATGGCGGCTTAAGGACTCAAAATGGCGGATGTAGAATGTTTCTAGCAGCTCGTATTGCTTCTATATTAAAGATGGCGGTTTAAAGACTCTAAATGGCGGGTGGAAGACTCAAAATAGTGATTTAAATATTCAAAATGGCGCCTGTAGAATGGTTCTAGCAGCTTGTATTGCTTCTATATTAAAGATGGTGGCTTAAATACGCGAAATGACGGATGTATAATGTTTCTAGGAGCTCGTATGGCTTCTACATTAAAGATGGCGGCTAACAGAACCAAAATGGCGGGTAAAACACTTAAAATGGCGTCTGTAGAATGTTTCTAGCAGCTCGTATTGCTTCTATATTAAATATAATGGCTTTAATACTTGAAATGGCGGATGTAGAATGTTTCTAGCAGCTCGTATGGCTTATATATTCAAGATGGCGTCTAAAAGAACCAAAATGGTGGATTAAATACTCAAAATGGCGGCTGTTGAATGGATTCAGCAGCCCGTGTGGCTTTTAAATTTAAGATGGCGGCTAAAAGAGTCAAAATGGTGGCTTAAATACTCAAAATGGGTGCTGTAGAATGTTTCTAGCAGCTCGTATGGCTTCTATTTTAAAGATGGCTTTTAAAAGAACCAACATGGCGGGTAGAAGACTCAAAATGGCGGGTGAAAGACTCAAAATGGTGGCCTAAATACTGGCTGTAGAATGTTTCTAGCAGCTCGTATTGCTTCTATATTAAATATAATGGCTTTAATACTTGAAATGTCGGATGTAGAATGTTTCTAGCAGCTCGTATGGCTTCTATAAAAACACTCAAAATGGCGGCTGTAGAATGTTTCTAGCAGCTCGTATTGCTTCTATATTAAATATAATGGCTTTAATACTTGAAATGGCGGATGTATAATGTTTCTAGCAGCTCGTATGGCTTTTAGATTAAAGATGGTGGCTAAAAGAACCAAAATGACTGGTAGAAGACCCAAATAGAGGCTGTAGAATGTTTTTAGCAGCTCGTTTTGCTTCTATATTAAATATAATGGCTTAAATACTCAAGATGGCGGCTGTATAATGTTTCTAGCACCTCGTATTGCTTCTATATTAAATATAATGGTTTTAATACTTGAAATGGCGGATGTATAATGTTTCTAGCAGCTCGTATGGCTTTAAGATTAAAGATGGTGGCTAAAACAACCAAAATGGCTGGTAGAAGACCCAAATAGAGACTGTAGAATGTTTTTAGCAGCTCGTTTTGCTTCTATATTAAATATAATGGCTTAAATACTCAAGATGGCGGCTGTATAATGTTTCTAGCAGCTCGTATTGCTTCTATATTAAAGATGGCGGCTTAAGGACTCAAAATGGCGGGTGGAAGACTCAAAATAGTGATTTAAATATTCAAAATGACGGCTGTAGAATGGTTCTAGCTGCTTGTATTGCTTCTATATTAAAGATGGTGGCTTAAATACGCGAAATGACGGATGTATAATGTTTCTAGCAGCTCGTATGGCTTCTACATTAAAGATGGCGGCTAACAGAACCAAAATGGCGGGTAAAACACTCAAAATGGCGTCTGTAGAATGTTTCTAGCAGCTCGTATTGCTTCTATATTAAATATAATGGCTTTAATACTTGAAATGTCGGATGTAGAATGTTGTTTTAAAGATGGCGGTTAAAAGAACCAACATGGCGGGTAGAAGACTCTAAATAGCGGGTGGAAGACTCAAAATAGTGATTTAAATATTCAAAATGACGGCTGTAGAATGGTTCTAGCTGCTTGTATTGCTTCTATATTAAAGATGGTGGCTTAAATACGCGAAATGACGGATGTATAATGTTTCTAGCACCTCGTATTGCTTCTATATTAAATATAATGGTTTTAATACTTGAAATGGCGGATGTATAATGTTTCTAGCAGCTCGTATGGCTTTAAGATTAAAGATGGTGGCTAAAACAACCAAAATGGCTGGTAGAAGACCCAAATAGAGACTGTAGAATGTTTTTAGCAGCTCGTTTTGCTTCTATATTAAATATAATGGCTTAAATACTCAAGATGGCGGCTGTATAATGTTTCTAGCAGCTCGTATGGCTTATATATTCAAGATGGCGTCTAAAAGAACCAAAATGGTGGATTAAATACTCAAAATGGCGGCTGTTGAATGGATTCAGCAGCCCGTGTGGCTTTTAAATTTAAGATGGCGGCTAAAAGAGTCAAAATGGTGGCTTAAATACTCAAAATGGGTGCTGTAGAATGTTTCTAGCAGCTCGTATGGCTTCTATTTTAAAGATGGCTTTTAAATGAACCAACATGGCGGGTAGAAGACTCAAAATGGCGGGTGAAAGACTCAAAATGGTGGCCTAAATACTGGCTGTAGAATGTTTCTAGCAGCTCGTATTGCTTCTATATTAAATATAATGGCTTTAATACTTGAAATGTCGGATGTAGAATGTTTCTAGCAGCTCGTATGGCTTCTATAAAAACACTCAAAATGGCGGCTGTAGAATGTTTCTAGCAGCTCGTATTGCTTCAATATTAAATATAATGGCTTTAATACTTGAAATGGCGGATGTATAATGTTTCTAGCAGCTCGTATGGCTTTTAGATTAAAGATGGTGGCTAAAAGAACCAAAATGACTGGTAGAAGACCCAAATAGAGGCTGTAGAATGTTTTTAGCAGCTCGTTTTGCTTCTATATTAAATATAATGGCTTAAATACTCAAGATGGCGGCTGTATAATGTTTCTAGCAGCTCGTATTGCTTCTATATTAAATATAATGGTTTTAATACTTGAAATGGCGGATGTATAATGTTTCTAGCAGCTCGTATGGCTTTAAGATTAAAGATGGTGGCTAAAACAACCAAAATGGCTGGTAGAAGACCCAAATAGAGACTGTAGAATGTTTTTAGCAGCTCGTTTTGCTTCTATATTAAATATAATGGCTTAAATACTCAAGATGGCGGCTGTATAATGTTTCTAGCAGCTCGTATTGCTTCTATATTAAAGATGGCGGCTTAAGGACTCAAAATGGCGGGTGGAAGACTCAAAATAGTGATTTAAATATTCAAAATGGCTGCTGTAGAATGGTTCTAGCTTCTTGTATTGCTTCTATATATAAAGATGGTGGCTTAAATACTCGAAATGCCGGATGTATAATGTTTCTAGCAGCTCGTATTGCTTCCATATTAAATATAATGGATTTAATACTTGAAATGTCGGATGTAGAATGTTGTTTTAAAGATGGCGGTTAAAAGAACCAACATGGCGGGTAGAAGACTCTAAATAGCGGGTGGAAGACTCAAAATAGTGATTTAAATATTCAAAATGACGGCTGTAGAATGGTTCTAGCTGCTTGTATTGCTTCTATATTAAAGATGGTGGCTTAAATACGCGAAATGACGGATGTATAATGTTTCTAGCAGCTCGTATGGCTTCTACATTAAAGATGGCGGCTAACAGAACCAAAATGGCGGGTAAAACACTCAAAATGGCGTCTGTAGAATGTTTCTAGCAGCTCGTATTGCTTCTATATTAAATATAATGGCTTAAATACTCAAAATGGGTGCTGTAGAATGTTTCTAGCAGCTCGTATGGCTTTTATATTAAAGATGGCGGTTAAAAGAACCAACATGGCTGGTAGAAGACTCAAAATGGTGACTAGATGATTTAAAATGGCGCCTGCAGAATTGTTCTAGTTGCTACATCAAAGATAGCGGTTTAAAGACTCAACATGGCGGGTGGAAGACTTCAAATAGCGGCTTGAAGACACAAAATGGCTGGTAGAAGACTCAATATGGCTGGTGAAAGACTCAAAATGGTGGCCTAAATACTCAAAATAGTGGCTGTAGAATGTTTCTAGCAGCTCGTATTGCTTCTATATTAAATATAATGGCTTAAATACTCAAAATGGCGGATGTATAATATTAATAGCAGCTTGTATGGCTTCTATATTAAAGATGGCGGCTAAAAGAACCAAAATGGCTGGTAGAAGACCAAAATAGAGGCTGTAGAATGTTTCTAGCAGCTCGTATTGCTTCTATATTAAAGATGGCGGTTTAAGGACTCAAAATGGCGGGTGGAAGACTCAAAATAGTGATATTAATAGAATGGTTCTAGCTGCTTGTATTGCTTTTATAAAGATTAAAGATGGTGGCTTAAATACTCGAAATGGCGGATGTATAATGTTTCTAGCAGCTCGTATTGCTTCTATATTAAAGATGGCGGCTTAAGGACTCAAAATGGCGGGTGGAAGACTCAAAATAGTGATTTAAATATTCAAAATGGCTGCTGTAGAATGGTTCTAGCTGCTTGTATTGCTTCTATATATAAAGATGGTGGCTTAAATACTCGAAATGCCGGATGTATAATGTTTCTAGCAGCTCGTATTGCTTCCATATTAAATATAATGGATTTAATACTTGAAATGTCGGATGTAGAATGTTGTTTTAAAGATGGCGGTTAAAAGAACCAACATGGCGGGTAGAAGACTCTAAATAGCGGGTGGAAGACTCAAAATAGTGATTTAAATATTCAAAATGACGGCTGTAGAATGGTTCTAGCTGCTTGTATTGCTTCTATATTAAAGATGGTGGCTTAAATACGCGAAATGACGGATGTATAATGTTTCTAGCAGCTCGTATGGCTTCTACATTAAAGATGGCGGCTAACAGAACCAAAATGGCGGGTAAAACACTCAAAATGGCGTCTGTAGAATGTTTCTAGCAGCTCGTATTGCTTCTATATTAAATATAATGGCTTTAATACTTGAAATGGCGGATGTAGAATGTTTCTAGCAGCTCGTATGGCTTATATATTCAAGATGGCGTCTAAAAGAACCAAAATGGTGGATTAAATACTCAAAATGGCGGCTGTTGAATAGATTCAGTAGCCCGTGTGGCTTTTAAATTTAAGATGGCGGCTAAAAGAGTCAAAATGGTGGCTTAAATACTCAAAATGGGTGCTGTAGAATGTTTCTAGCAGCTCGTATGGCTTATATATTAAAGATGGCGGTTAAAAGAACCAACATGGCTGGTAGAAGACTCAAAATGGCGACTGCAGAATTGTTCTAGTTGCTACATCAAAGATAGCGGCTTAAAGACTTAACATGGCGGGTGGAAGACTTCAAATAGCGGCTTAAAGACACAAAATGGCGGCTAAAAGACTCAAAAAGGCGGATGTATAATGTTTCCAGCAGCTCGTATTGCTTCTATATTAACGATGGCGGCTAAAAGAACCAAAATGGCGGGTAAAACACTCAAAATGGCGTCTGTAGAATGTTTCTAGCAGCTCGTATTGCTTCCATATTAAATATAATGGCTTTAATACTTGAAATGTCGGATGTAGAATGTTGTTTTAAAGATGGCGGTTAAAAGAACCAACATGGCGGGTAGAAGACTCAAAATGGCGGGTGAAAGACTCAAAATTGTGGCCTAAATACTCAAAATGCTGGCTGTAGAATGTTTCTAGCAGCTCGTATTGCTTTTATATTAAATATAATGGCTTAAATACTCGAAATGGCGGATGTAGAATGTTTCTAGCAGCTCGTATTGCTTCTATATTAAAGATGGCGGCTTAAAGACTCTAAATAGCGGGTGGAAGACTCAAAATAGTGATTTAAATATTCAAAATGGCGGCTGTAGAATGGTTCTAGCTGCTTGCATTGCTTCTATATTAAAGATGGTGGCTTAAATACGCGAAATGACGGATGTATAATGTTTCTAGCAGCTCGTATGGCTTCTACATTAAAGATGGCGGCTAACAGAACCAAAATGGCGGGTAAAACACTCAAAATGGCGTCTGTAGAATGTTTCTAGCAGCTTGTATTGCTTCTATATTAAATATAATGGCTTTAATACTTGAAATGGCGGATGTAGAATGTTTCTAGCAGCTCGTATGGCTTATATATTCAAGATGGCGGCTAAAAGAACCGAAATGGTGGATTAAATACTCAAAATGGCCGCTGTTGAATGGATTCAGCAGCCCGTGTGGCTTTTAAATTTAAGATGGCGGCTAAAAGAGTCAAAATGGTGGCTTAAATACTCAAAATGGGTGCTGTAGAATGTTTCTAGCAGCTCGTATGGCTTTTATATTAAAGATGGCGGTTAAAAGAACCAACATGGCTGGTAGAAGACTCAAAATGGCGACTGCAGAATTGTTCTAGTTGCTACATCAAAGATAGCGGTTTAAAGACTTAACATGGCGGGTGGAAGACTTCAAATAGCGGCTTGAAGACACAAAATGGCGGCTAAAAGACTCAAAAAGGCGGATGTATAATGTTTCCAGCAGCTCGTATTGCTTCTATATTAACGATGGCGGCTAAAAGAACCAAAATGGCGGGTAAAACACTCAAAATGGCGTCTGTAGAATGTTTCTAGCAGCTCGTATTGCATCTATATTAAATATAATGGCTTTAATACTTGAAATGGCGGATGTAGAATGTTTCTA
Organism: Drosophila willistoni; assembly: GCF_018902025.1. NCBI lineage: Eukaryota > Metazoa > Arthropoda > Insecta > Diptera > Drosophilidae > Drosophila > Drosophila willistoni. Next base: position 22,238 of record NW_025814204.1, read on the forward strand.
GCAGCTCGTATGGCTTATATATTCAAAATGGCGGCTAAAAGAACCAAAATGGTGGATTAAATACTCAAAATGGGTGCTGTATAATGTTTCTAGCCGCTCGTATGGCTTCTATATTAAAGATGGCGGTTAAAAGAACCAACATGGCTGGTAGAAGACTCAAAATGGCGACTAGATGATTTAAAATGGCGCCTGCAGAATTGTTCTAGTTGCTACATCAAAGATAGCGGTTTAAAGACTCAACATGGCGGGTGGAAGACTTCAAATAGCGGCTTGAAGACACAAAATGGCTGGTAGAAGACTCAATATGGCTGGTGAAAGACTCAAAATGGTGGCCTAAATACTCAAAATAGTGGCTGTAGAATGTTTCTAGCAGCTCGTATTGCTTCCATATTAAATATAATGGCTTAAATACTCAAAATGGCGGATGTATAATATTTATAGCAGCTTGTATGGCTTCTATATTAAAGATGGCGGTTAAAAGAACCAACATGGCGGGTAGGAGACTCAAAATGGCGGGTGAAAGACTCAAAATGGTGGATTAAATACTCAAAATGGCGGCTGTTGAATGGATTCAGCAGCCCGTGTGGCTTTTAACTTTAAGATGGCGGCTAACAGACTCAAAATAGTGGCCTAAATACTCATGCTGACGGCTGTAGAATGTTTCTAGCAGCTCGTATGGCTTCTTCATTATGTATATATATGGCGGCTAACAGACTAAAAATGGTGGCCAAATTACTCAAAATGGCGGCTGTAGAATGCTCGTATTGCTTCTATATTAAATATAATGGCTTTAATACTCGAAATGGCGGATGTAGATTGTTTCTAGCAGTTCGTATGGCTTCTATATTAAAGATGGCGGTTAAAAGAACCAACATGGCGGGTAGGAGACTCAAAATGGCGGGTGAAAGACTCAAAATGGTGGATTAAATACTCAAAATGGCGGCTGTTGAATGGATTCAGCAGCCCGTGTGGCTTTTAACTTTAAGATGGCGGCTAACAGACTCAAAATAGTGGCCTAAATACTCATGCTGACGGCTGTAGAATGTTTCTAGCAGCTCGTATGGCTTCTTCATTATGTATATATATGGCGGCTAACAGACTAAAAATGGTGGCCAAATTACTCAAAATGGCGGCTGTAGAATGCTCGTATTGCTTCTATATTAAATATAATGGCTTTAATACTCGAAATGGCGGATGTAGATTGTTTCTAGCAGTTCGTATGGCTTCTATATTAAAGATGGCGGTTAAAAGAACCAACATGGCGGGTAGGAGACTCAAAATGGCGGCTAAAAGAACCAAAATGGTGGATTAAATACTCAAAATGGGTGCTGTATAATGTTTCTAGCCGCTCGTATGGCTTCTATATTAAAGATGGCGGCTAAAAGAACCAAAATGGTTGATTAAATACTCAAAATGGCGGCTGTTGAATGGATTCAGCAGCCCGTGTGGCTTTTAAATTTAAGATGGCGGCTAAAAGAGTCAAAATGGTGGCTTAAATACTCAAAATGGGTGCTGTAGAATGTTTCTAGCAGCTCGTATGGTTTTTATATTAAAGATGGCGGTTAAAAGAACCAACATGGCTGGTAGAAGACTCAAAATGGCGACTGCAGAATTGTTCTAGTTGCTACATCAAAGATAGCGGTTTAAAGACTCAACATGGCGGGTGGAAGACTTCAAATAGCGGCTTGAAGATACAAAATGGCGGCTAAAAGACTCAAAAAGGCGGATGTATAATGTTTCCAGCAGCTCGTATGGCTTCTATATTAACGATGGCGGCTAAAAGAACCAAAATGGCGGGTAAAACACTCAAAATGGCGGCTGTAGAATGTTTCTAGCAGCTCGTATGGCTTCAATATTAAAGATGGCGGTTAAAAGAACCAACATGGCTGGTAGAAGACTCAAAATGGCGGCTGCAGAATTGTTCTAGTTGCTACATCAAAGATAGCGGTTTAAAGACTCAACATGGCGGGTGGAAGACTTCAAATAACGGCTTGAAGACACAAAATGGCGGCTAAAAGACTCAAAAAGGCGGCTGTAGAATGGTTTCAGCAGCTCGTATTGCTTCTATATTAAAGATGGTGGCTAAAAGAACCAAAATGGCGGGTAGAATACTCAAAATGGCGGCTGTAGAATGTTTCTAGCAGCTCGTATTGCTTCTATATTAAAGATGGCGGCTTAAGGACTCAAAATGGCGATGGAAGACTCAAAATAAAGATTTAAATATTCAAAATGGCGGCTGTAGAATGGTTCTAGCTGCTTGTATTTCTTCTATATATAAAGATGGTGGCTTAAATACTCGAAATGCCGGATGTATTATGTTTCTAGTAGCTCGTATTGCTTCCATATTAAATATAATGGCTTCAATACTTGAAATGTCGGATGTAGAATGTTGTTTTAAAGATGGCGGTTAAAAGAACCAACATGGCGGGTAGAAGACTCAAAATGGCGGGTGAAAGACTCAAAATTGTGGCCTAAATACTCAAAATGGCGGATGTAGAATGTTTCTAGCAGCTCGTATTGCTTCTATATTAAAGATGGCGGCTTAAAGACTCTAAATAGCGGGTGGAAGACTCAAAATAGTGATTTAAATATTCAAAATGGCGGCTGTAGAATGGTTCTAGCTGCTTGTATTGCTTCTATATTAAAGATGGTGGCTTAAATACGCGAAATGACGGATGTATAATGTTTCTAGCAACTCGATTGGCTTTTATATTAAAGATGGCGGCTAAAAGAACCAAAATGGTAGATTAAATACTCAAAATGGCGGCTGTTGAATGGATTCAGCAGCCCGTGTGGCTTTTAAATTTAAGATGGCGGCTAAAAGAGTCAAAATGGTGGCTTAAATACTCAAAATGGCGGCTGTATAATGTTTCTAGCAGCTCGTATTGCTTCTATATTAAAGATGGCGGCTTAAAGACTCAAAATGGCGGGTGGAAGACTCAAAATAGTAATTTAAATATTCAAAATGGCGGCTGTAGAATGGTTCTAGCTGCTTGCTTCTATATTAATGATGGTGGCTTAAATACGCAAAATGACGGATGTATAATGTTTCTAGCAGCTCGTATGGCTTCTACATTAAAGATGGCGGCTAACAGAACCAAAATGGCGGGTAACACACTCAAAATGGCGTCTGCAGAATGTTTCTAGCAGCTCGTATTGCTTCTATATTAAATATAATGGCTTTAATACTTGAAATGGCGGATGTAGAATGTTTCTAGCAGCTCGTATGGCTTATATATTCAAGATGGCGGTTAAAAGAACCAAAATGGAGGATTAAATACTCAAAATGGCGGTTGTTGAATGGATTCAGCAGCCCGTGTGGCTTTTAAATTTAAGATGGCGGCTAGAAGAGTCAAAATGGTGGCTTAAATACTCAAAATGGGTGCTGTAGAATGTTTCTAGCAGCTCGTATGGCTTCTATTTTAAAGATGGCGGTTAAAAGAACCATCATGGCTGGTAGAAGACTCAAAATGGCGACTAGAAGATTTAAAATGGCTGCTGCAGAATTGTTCTAGTTGCTACATCAAAGCTTGAAGACACAAAATGGCGACTAAAAGACTCAAAATGCGGCTGTAGAATGGTTTCAGCAGTTCGTATTGCTTCTATATTAAAGATGGTGTCTAAAAGAACCAAAATGGCGGGTAGAAGACTCAAAATGGAGGCTGTAGAATGTTTTTAGCAGCTCGTATGACTCCTATATTCAAGATGACGGTTAACATACTCAAAATGGTGGCTTAAATACTCAAAATGGAGGCTGTAGAATGTTTTTGGCAGCTCGTATGACTCCTATATTCAAGATGACGGTTAACATACTCAAAATGGTGGCTTAAATACTCAAAATGGCGGCTGTAGAATGTTTCTAGCAGCTCGTATGGCTTATATATTAAAGATGGCGGTTAAAAGAACCAACATGGCGGGTAGAAGACTCAAGATGGCGGGTGAAAGACTCAAAATGGTGGCCTAAATACTCAAAATGGCGGCTGTAGAATGTTTCTAGCAGCTCGTATTGCTTCCATATTACATATACTGGCTTAAATACTCGAAATGCCGGATGTAGAATGTTTCTAGCAGCTCGTATTGCTTCTATATTAAAGATGGCGGCTTAAAGACTCGAAATGGCGGATGTCGAATGTTTCTAGCAGCTCATATGGCTTCTATTTTAAAGATGGCGGTTAAAAGAACCAACATGGCGGGTAGAAGACTCAAAATGGCGGGTGAAAGACTCAAAATTGTGGCCCAAATACTCAAAATGGTGGCTGTAGAATGTTTCTAGCAGCTCGTATTGCTTCTATATTACATATAATGGCTTAAATACTCGAAATGGCGGATGTAGAATGTTTCTAGCAGCTCGTATGGCTTATATATTCAAGATGGCGTCTAAAAGAACCAAAATGGTGGATTAAATACTCAAAATGGCGGCTGTTGAATGGATTCAGCAGCCCGTGTGGCTTTTAAATTTAAGATGGCGGCTAAAAGAGTCAAAATGGTGGCTTAAATACTCAAAATGGGTGCTGTAGAATGTTTCTAGCAGCTCGTATGGCTTTTATATTAAAGATGGCGGTTAAAAGAACCAACATGGCTGGTAGAAGACTCAAAATGGCGACTGCAGAATTGTTCTAGTTGCTACATCAAAGATAGCGGTTTAAAGACTTAACATGGCGGGTGGAAGACTTCAAATAGCGGCTTAAAGACACAAAATGGCGGCTAAAAGACTCAAAAAGGCGGATGTATAATGTTTCCAGCAGCTCGTATTGCTTCTATATTAACGATGGCGGCTAAAAGACTCTAAATGGCGGATGTCGAATGTTTCTAGCAGGTCATATGGCTTCTATTTTAAAGATGGCGGTTAAAAGAACCAACATGGCGGGTAGAAGACTCAAAATGGCGGGTGAAAGATTCAAAATTGTGGCCCAAATACTCAAAATGGTGGCTGTAGAATGTTTCTAGCAGCTCGTATTGCTTCTCTATTACATATAATGGCTTAAATACTCGAAATGGCGGATGTAGAATGTTTCTAGCAGCTCGTATTGCTTCTATATTAAAGATGGCGGCTTAAAGACTCAAAATGGCGGGTGGAAGACTCAAAATAGTAATTTAAATATTCAAAATGGCGGCTGTAGAATGGTTCTAGCTGCTTGCTTCTATATTAATGATGGTGGCTTAAATACGCAAAATGACGGATGTATAATGTTTCTAGCAGCTCGTATGGCTTCTATATTAAAGATGGCGGCTTAAAGACTCAAAATGGCGGGTGGAAGACTCAAAATAGTAATTTAAATATTCAAAATGGCGGCTGTAGAATGGTTCTAGCTGCTTGCTTCTATATTAATGATGGTGGCTTAAATACGCAAAATGACGGATGTATAATGTTTCTAGCAGCTCGTATGGCTTCTACATTAAAGATGGCGGCTAACAGAACCAACATGGCGGGTAAAACACTCAAAATGGCGTCTCTAGAATGTTTCTAGCAGCTCGTATTGCTTCCATATTAAATATAATGGCTTTAATACTTGAAATGTCGGATGTAGAATGTTGTTTTAAAGATGGCGGTTAAAAGAACCAACATGGCGGGTAGAAGACTCAAAATGGCGGGTGAAAGACTCAAAATTGTGGCCTAAATACTCAAAATGCTGGCTGTAGAATGTTTCTAGCAGCTCGTATTGCTTTTATATTAAATATAATGGCTTAAATACTCGAAATGGCGGATGTAGAATGTTTCTAGCAGCTCGTATTGCTTCTATATTAAAGATGGCGGCTTAAAGACTCAAAATGGCGGGTGGAAGACTCAAAATAGTAATTTAAATATTCAAAATGGCGGCTGTAGAATGGTTCTAGCTGCTTGCTTCTATATTAATGATGGTGGCTTAAATACGCAAAATGACGGATGTATAATGTTTCTAGCAGCTCGTATGGCTTCTATATTAAAGATGGCGGCTTAAAGACACAAAATGGCGGCTAAAAGACTCAAAAAGGCGGATGTATAATGTTTCCAGCAGCTCGTATTGCTTCTATATTAACGATGGCGGCTAAAAGACTCTAAATGGCGGATGTCGAATGTTTCTAGCAGCTCATATGGCTTCTATTTTAAAGATGGCGGTTAAAAGAACCAACATGGCGGGTAGAAGACTCAAAATGGCGGGTGAAAGATTCAAAATTGTGGCCCAAATACTCAAAATGGTGGCTGTAGAATGTTTCTAGCAGCTCGTATTGCTTCTCTATTACATATAATGGCTTAAATACTCGAAATGGCGGATGTAGAATGTTTCTAGCAGCTCGTATGGCTTATATATTCAAGATGGCGTCTAAAAGAACCAAAATGGTGGATTAAATACTCAAAATGGCGGCTGTTGAATGGATTCAGCAGCCCGTGTGGCTTTTAAATTTAAGATGGTGGCTAAAAGAGTCAAAATGGTGGCTTAAATACTCAAAATGGCGGCTGTATAATGTTTCTAGCAGCTCGTATTGCTTCTATATTAAAGATGGCGGCTTAAAGACTCAAAATGGCGGGTGGAAGACTCAAAATAGTAATTTAAATATTCAAAATGGCGGCTGTAGAATGGTTCTAGCTGCTTGCATTGCTTCTATATTAAAGATGGTGGCTTAAATACGCAAAATGACGGATGTATAATGTTTCTAGCAGCTCGTATGGCTTCTACATTAAAGATGGCGGCTAACAGAACCAACATGGCGGGTAAAACACTCAAAATGGCGTCTCTAGAATGTTTCTAGCAGCTCGTATTGCTTCCATATTAAATATAATGGCTTTAATACTTGAAATGTCGGATGTAGAATGTTGTTTTAAAGATGGCGGTTAAAAGAACCAACATGGCGGGTAGAAGACTCAAAATGGCGGGTGAAAGACTCAAAATTGTGGCCTAAATACTCAAAATGCTGGCTGTAGAATGTTTCTAGCAGCTCGTATTGCTTTTATATTAAATATAATGGCTTAAATACTGTAGAATGTTTCTAGCAGCTCGTATTGCTTCTATATTAAATATAATGGCTTAAATACTCAAAATGGCGGATGTATAATATTAATAGCAGCTTGTATGGCTTCTATATTAAAGATGGCGGCTAAAAGAACCAAAATGGCTGGTAGAAGACCAAAATAGAGGCTGTAGAATGTTTCTATCAGCTCGTATTGCTTCTATATTAAAGATGGCGGTTTAAGGACTCAAAATGGCGGGTGGAAGACTCAAAATAGTGATATTAATAGAATGGTTCTAGCTGCTTGTATTGCTTTAATAAAGATTAAAGATGGTGGCTTAAATACTCGAAATGGCGGATGTATAATGTTTCTAGCAGCTCGTATGGCTTTTATATTAAAGATGGCGTCTAAAAGAACCAAAATGGTTGATTAAATACTCAAAATGGCGGCTGTTGAATGGATTCAGCAGCCCGTGTGGCTTTTAAATTTAAGATGGCGGCTAAAAGAGTCAAAATGGTGGCTTAAATACTCAAAATGGGTGCTGTAGAATGTTTCTAGCAGCTCGTATGGTTTTTATATTAAAGATGGCGGTTAAAAGAACCAACATGGCTGGTAGAAGACTCAAAATGGCGACTGCAGAATTGTTCTAGTTGCTACATCAAAGATAGCGGTTTAAAGACTCAACATGGCGGGTGGAAGACTTCAAATAGCGGCTTGAAGACACAAAATGGCGGCTAAAAGACTCAAAAAGGCGGATGTATAATGTTTCCAGCAGCTCGTATGGCTTCTATATTAACGATGGCGGCTAAAAGAACCAAAATGGCGGGTAAAACACTCAAAATGGCGGCTGTAGAATGTTTCTAGCAGCTCGTATGGCTTCAATATTAAAGATGGCGGTTAAAAGAACCAACATGGCTGGTAGAAGACTCAAAATGGCGGCTGCAGAATTGTTCTAGTTGCTACATCAAAGATAGCGGTTTAAAGACTCAACATGGCGGGTGGAAGACTTCAAATAACGGCTTGAAGACACAAAATGGCGGCTAAAAGACTCAAAAAGGCGGCTGTAGAATGGTTTCAGCAGCTCGTATTGCTTCTATATTAAAGATGGTGGCTAAAAGAACCAAAATGGCGGGTAGAATACTCAAAATGGCGGCTGTAGAATGTTTCTAGCAGCTCGTATTGCTTCTATATTAAAGATGGCGGCTTAAGGACTCAAAATGGCGATGGAAGACTCAAAATAAAGATTTAAATATTCAAAATGGCGGCTGTAGAATGGTTCTAGCTGCTTGTATTTCTTCTATATATAAAGATGGTGGCTTAAATACTCGAAATGCCGGATGTATTATGTTTCTAGCAGCTCGTATTGCTTCCATATTAAATATAATGGCTTCAATACTTGAAATGTCGGATGTAGAATGTTGTTTTAAAGATGGCGGTTAAAAGAACCAACATGGCGGGTAGAAGACTCAAAATGGCGGGTGAAAGACTCAAAATTGTGGCCTAAATACTCAAAATGGTGGATGTAGAATGTTTCTAGCAGCTCGTATTGCTTCTATATTAAAGATGGCGGCTTAAAGACTCTAAATAGCGGGTGGAAGACTCAAAATAGTGATTTAAATATTCAAAATGGCGGCTGTAGAATGGTTCTAGCTGCTTGTATTGCTTCTATATTAAAGATGGTGGCTTAAATACGCGAAATGACGGATGTATAATGTTTCTAGCAACTCGTATGGCTTTCATATTAAAGATGGCGGCTAAAAGAACCAAAATGGTAGATTAAATACTCAAAATGGCGGCTGTTGAATGGATTCAGCAGCCCGTGTGGCTTTTAAATTTAAGATGGTGGCTAAAAGAGTCAAAATGGTGGCTTAAATACTCAAAATGGCGGCTGTATAATGTTTCTAGCAGCTCGTATTGCTTCTATATTAAAGATGGCGGCTTAAAGACTCAAAATGGCGGGTGGAAGACTCAAAATAGTAATTTAAATATTCAAAATGGCGGCTGTAGAATGGTTCTAGCTGCTTGCTTCTATATTAATGATGGTGGCTTAAATACGCAAAATGACGGATGTATAATGTTTCTAGCAGCTCGTATGGCTTCTACATTAAAGATGGCGGCTAACAGAACCAAAATGGCGGGTAACACACTCAAAATGGCGTCTGCAGAATGTTTCTAGCAGCTCGTATTGCTTCTATTTTAAATATAATGGCTTTAATACTTGAAATGGCGGATGTAGAATGTTTCTAGCAGCTCGTATGGCTTATATATTCAAGATGGCGGTTAAAAGAACCAAAATGGTGGCTTAAATACTCAAAATGGGTGCTGTAGAATGTTTCTAGCAGCTCGTATGGCTTCTATTTTAAAGATGGCGGTTAAAAGAACCATCATGGATGGTAGAAGACTCAAAATGGCGACTAGAAGATTTAAAATGGCTGCTGCAGAATTGTTCTAGTTGCTACATCAAAGCTTGAAGACACAAAATGGCGACTAAAAGACTCAAAATGCGGCTGTAGAATGGTTTCAGCAGTTCGTATTGCTTCTATATTAAAGATGGTGTCTAAAAGAACCAAAATGGCGGGTAGAAGACTCAAAATGGAGGCTGTAGAATGTTTTTAGCAGCTCGTATGACTCCTATATTCAAGATGACGGTTAACATACTCAAAATGGTGGCTTAAATACTCAAAATGGAGGCTGTAGAATGTTTTTAGCAGCTCGTATGACTCCTATATTCAAGATGACGGTTAACATACTCAAAATGGTGGCTTAAATACTCAAAATGGCGGCTGTAGAATGTTTCTAGCAGCTCGTATGGCTTATATATTAAAGATGGCGGTTAAAAGAACCAACATGGCGGGTAGAAGACTCAAGATGGCGACTAGATGATTTAAAATGGCGCCTGCAGAATTGTTCTAGTTGCTACATCAAAGATAGCGGTTTAAAGACTTCAAATAGCGGCTTGAAGACACAAAATGGCTGGTAGAAGACTCAATATGGCTGGTGAAAGACTCAAAATGGTGGCCTAAATACTCAAAATAGTGGCTGTAGAATGTTTCTAGCAGCTCGTATTGCTTCTATATTAAATATAATGGCTTAAATACTCAAAATGGCGGATGTATAATATTAATAGCAGCTTGTATGGCTTCTATATTAAAGATGGCGGCTAAAAGAACCAAAATGGCTGGTAGAAGACCAAAATAGAGGCTGTAGAATGTTTCTAGCAGCTCGTATTGCTTCTATATTAAAGATGGCGGTTTAAGGACTCAAAATGGCGGGTGGAAGACTCAAAATAGTGATATTAATAGAATGGTTCTAGCTGCTTGTATTGCTTTAATAAAGATTAAAGATGGTGGCTTAAATACTCGAAATGGCGGATGTATAATGTTTCTAGCAGCTCGTATGGCTTTTATATTAAAGATGGCGGCTAAAAGAACCAAAATGGTTGATTAAATACTCAAAATGGCGGCTGTTGAATGGATTCAGCTTTTAAATTTAAGATGGCGGCTAAAAGAGTCAAAATGGTGGCTTAAATACTCAAAATGGGTGCTGTAGAATGTTTCTAGCAGCTCGTATGGTTTTTATATTAAAGATGGCGGTTAAAAGAACCAACATGGCTGGTAGAAGACTCAAAATGGCGACTGCAGAATTGTTCTAGTTGCTACATCAAAGATAGCGGTTTAAAGACTCAACATGGCGGGTGGAAGACTTCAAATAGCGGCTTGAAGACACAAAATGGCGGCTAAAAGACTCAAAAAGGCGGATGTATAATGTTTCCAGCAGCTCGTATGGCTTCTATATTAACGATGGCGGCTAAAAGAACCAAAATGGCGGGTAAAACACTCAAAATGGCGGCTGTAGAATGTTTCTAGCAGCTCGTATGGCTTCAATATTAAAGATGGCGGTTAAAAGAACCAACATGGCTGGTAGAAGACTCAAAATGGCGGCTGCAGAATTGTTCTAGTTGCTACATCAAAGATAGCGGTTTAAAGACTCAACATGGCGGGTGGAAGACTTCAAATAACGGCTTGAAGACACAAAATGGCGGCTAAAAGACTCAAAAAGGCGGCTGTAGAATGGTTTCAGCAGCTCGTATTGCTTCTATATTAAAGATGGTGGCTAAAAGAACCAAAATGGCGGGTAGAATACTCAAAATGGCGGCTGTAGAATGTTTCTAGCAGCTCGTATTGCTTCTATATTAAAGATGGCGGCTTAAGGACTCAAAATGGCGATGGAAGACTCAAAATAAAGATTTAAATATTCAAAATGGCGGCTGTAGAATGGTTCTAGCTGCTTGTATTTCTTCTATATATAAAGATGGTGGCTTAAATACTCGAAATGCCGGATGTATTATGTTTCTAGCAGCTCGTATTGCTTCCATATTAAATATAATGGCTTCAATACTTGAAATGTCGGATGTAGAATGTTGTTTTAAAGATGGCGGTTAAAAGAACCAACATGGCGGGTAGAAGACTCAAAATGGCGGGTGAAAGACTCAAAATTGTGGCCTAAATACTCAAAATGGCGGATGTAGAATGTTTCTAGCAGCTCGTATTGCTTCTATATTAAAGATGGCGGCTTAAAGACTCTAAATAGCGGGTGGAAGACTCAAAATAGTGATTTAAATATTCAAAATGGCGGCTGTAGAATGGTTCTAGCTGCTTGTATTGCTTCTATATTAAAGATGGTGGCTTAAATACGCGAAATGACGGATGTATAATGTTTCTAGCAACTCGTATGGCTTTCATATTAAAGATGGCGGCTAAAAGAACCAAAATGGTAGATTAAATACTCAAAATGGCGGCTGTTGAATGGATTCAGCAGCCCGTGTGGCTTTTAAATTTAAGATGGTGGCTAAAAGAGTCAAAATGGTGGCTTAAATACTCAAAATGGCGGCTGTATAATGTTTCTAGCAGCTCGTATTGCTTCTATATTAAAGATGGCGGCTTAAAGACTCAAAATGGCGGGTGGAAGACTCAAAATAGTAATTTAAATATTCAAAATGGCGGCTGTAGAATGGTTCTAGCTGCTTGCTTCTATATTAATGATGGTGGCTTAAATACGCAAAATGACGGATGTATAATGTTTCTAGCAGCTCGTATGGCTTCTACATTAAAGATGGCGGCTAACAGAACCAAAATGGCGGGTAACACACTCAAAATGGCGTCTGCAGAATGTTTCTAGCAGCTCGTATTGCTTCTATATTAAATATAATGGCTTTAATACTTGAAATGGCGGATGTAGAATGTTTCTAGCAGCTCGTATGGCTTATATATTCAAGATGGCGGTTAAAAGAACCAAAATGGAGGATTAAATACTCAAAATGGCGGTTGTTGAATGGATTCAGCAGCCCGTGTGGCTTTTAAATTTAAGATGGCGGCTAGAAGAGTCAAAATGGTGGCTTAAATACTCAAAATGGGTGCTGTAGAATGTTTCTAGCAGCTCGTATGGCTTCTATTTTAAAGATGGCGGTTAAAAGAACCATCATGGCTGGTAGAAGACTCAAAATGGCGACTAGAAGATTTAAAATGGCTGCTGCAGAATTGTTCTAGTTGCTACATCAAAGCTTGAAGACACAAAATGGCGACTAAAAGACTCAAAATGCGGCTGTAGAATGGTTTCAGCAGTTCGTATTGCTTCTATATTAAAGATGGTGTCTAAAAGAACCAAAATGGCGGGTAGAAGACTCAAAATGGAGGCTGTAGAATGTTTTTAGCAGCTCGTATGACTCCTATATTCAAGATGACGGTTAACATACTCAAAATGGTGGCTTAAATACTCAAAATGGAGGCTGTAGAATGTTTTTAGCAGCTCGTATGACTCTTATATTCAAGATGACGGTTAACATACTCAAAATGGTGGCTTAAATACTCAAAATGGCGGCTGTAGAATGTTTCTAGCAGCTCATATGGCTTATATTTTAAAGATGGCGGTTAAAAGAACCAACATGGCGGGTAGAAGACTCAAGATGGCGGGTGAAAGACTCAAAATGGTGGCCTAAATACTCAAAATGGCGGCTGTAGAATGTTTCTAGCAGCTCGTATTGCTTCCATATTACATATACTGGCTTAAATACTCGAAATGCCGGATGTAGAATGTTTCTAGCAGCTCGTATTGCTTCTATATTAAAGATGGCGGCTTAAAGACTCGAAATGGCGGATGTCGAATGTTTCTAGCAGCTCATATGGCTTCTATTTTAAAGATGGCGGTTAAAAGAACCAACATGGCGGGTAGAAGACTCAAAATGGCGGGTGAAAGACTCAAAATTGTGGCCCAAATACTCAAAATGGTGGCTGTAGAATGTTTCTAGCAGCTCGTATTGCTTCTATATTACATATAATGGCTTAAATACTCGAAATGGCGGATGTAGAATGTTTCTAGCAGCTCATATTGCTTCTATATGAAAGATGGCGGCTTAAAGACTCTAAATAGCGGGTGGAAGACTCAAAATAGTGATTTAAATATTCAAAATGGCGGCTGTAGAATGGTTCTAGCTGCTTGTATTGCTTCTATATTAAAGATGGTGGCTTAAATACGCGAAATGACGGATGTATAATGTTTCTAGCAGCTCGTGTGGAAGACTCAAAATGGCGACTAGAAAATTCGAAATGGCGGCTACAGAATTTTTCTAGTTGATACATCAAAGAAATACTCAAAATGGCGGGTGAAAGACTTCCAATAGAGGCTAGAAGATATAAAATGGCGGCTAAAGGACTCAAAAAGGCGGCTGTACAATGGTTTCAGCAGCTCGTATTGCTTGTATATTAAATATAATGGCTTTAATACTTGAAATGGCGGATGTAGAATGTTTCTAGCAGCTCGTATGGCTTATATATTCAAGATGGCGGTTAAATGAACCAACGTGGCGGGTAGAAGACTCAAAATGGCGGCTAAAAGAACCAAAATTGTGGATTAAATACTCAAAATGGCGGCTGTTGAATGGATTCAGCAGCTCGTATGGCTTCTATATTGAAGATGGCGGTTAAAAGAACCAAAATGGCTGGTAGAAGACTCAAAAAGGCGACTAGAAGATTCAAAATGGCGGCTGCAGAATGGTTCTAGTTGCTACATCAAAGATAGCGGTTTAAAGACTCAACATGGCGTGTGGAAGACTTCAAATAGCGGCTAGAAGACACAAAATGGCTGCTAAAAGACTCAAAATGGCGGCTGTTGAATGGATTCAGCAGGCCGTGTGGCTTTTATAAATTTAAGATGGCAGCTAAAAGATTCAAAATGGTGGCTTAAATACTCAAAATGGGTGCTGTAGAATGTTTCTAGCAGCTCGTATGGCTTCTATATTGAAGATGGCGGTTAACATACTCAAAATGGTGGCTTAAATACTCAAAATGGCGGCTGTAGAATGTTTCTAGCAGCTCGTATGACTCCTATATTCAAGATGACGGTTAACATACTCAAAATGGTGGCTTAAATACTCAAAATGGCGGCTGTAGAATGTTTCTAGCAGCTCGTATTGCTTCTATATTCAAGATGACGGTTAACATACTCAAAATGGTGGCTTAAATACTCAAAATGGCGGCTGTAGAATGTTTCTAGCAGCTCGTATTGCTTCCATATTACATATAATGGCTTAAATACTCGAAATGCCGGATGTAGAATGTTTCTAGCAGCTCGTATTGCTTCTATATTAAAGATGGCGGCTTAAAGACTCGAAATGGCGGATGTCGAATGTTTCTAGCAGCTCATATTGCTTCTATATTAAAGATGGCGGCTTAAAGACTCGAAATGGCGGATGTCGAATGTTTCTAGCAGCTCATATGGCTTATATATTAAAGATGGCGGTTAAAAGAACCAACATGGCGGGTAGAAGACTCAAGATGGCGGGTGAAAGACTCAAAATGGTGGCCTAAATACTCAAAATGGCGGCTGTAGAATGTTTCTAGCAGCTCGTATTGCTTCCATATTACATATAATGGCTTAAATACTCGAAATGCCGGATGTAGAATGTTTCTAGCAGCTCGTATTGCTTCTATATTAAAGATGGCGGCTTAAAGACTCGAAATGGCGGATGTCGAATGTTTCTAGCAGCTCATATGGCTTCTATTTTAAAGATGGCGGTTAAAAGAACCAACATGGCGGGTAGAAGACTCAAAATGGCGGGTGAAAGACTCAAAATTGTGGCCCAAATACTCAAAATGGTGGCTGTAGAATGTTTCTAGCAGCTCGTATTGCTTCTATATTACATACAATGGCTTAAATACTCGAAATGGCGGATGTAGAATGTTTCTAGCAGCTCGTATTGCTTCTATATGAAAGATGGCGGCTTAAAGACTCTAAATAGCGGGTGGAAGACTCAAAATAGTGATTTAAATATTCAAAATGGCGGCTGTAGAATGGTTCTAGCTGCTTGTATTGCTTCTATATTAAAGATGGTGGCTTAAATACGCGAAATGACGGATGTATAATGTTTCTAGCAGCTCGTGTGGCTTATATATTCAAGATGGCGGTTAAAAGAACGTGGCGGGTAGAAGACTCAAAATGGCGGTTGAAACACTCAAAATGGTGGCCTAAATACTCAAAATGGCGGCTGTAGAATGTTTCTAACAGCTCGTATTGCTTCCATATTAAATATAATGGCTTAAATACTCGAAATGGCGGATGTAGAATGTTTCTAGCAGCTCGTATGGCCTCTACATTAAAGATGGCGGCTAAAAGAACCAAAATGGCGGGTAAAACACTCAAAATGGCGGCTGTAGAATGTTTCTAGCAGCTCGTATGGCTTTTATATTAAAGATGGCGGTTAAAAGAACCAACATGGCTGGTAGAAGACTCAAAAAGGCGACTAGAAGATTCAAAATGGCGGCTGCAGAATGGTTCTAGTTGCTACATCAAAGATAGCGGTTTAAAGACTCAACATGGCGTGTGGAAGACTTCAAATAGCGGCTAGAAGACACAAAATGGCTGCTAAAAGACTCAAAATGGCGGCTGTTGAATGGATTCAGCAGGCCGTGTGGCTTTTATAAATTTAAGATGGCAGCTAAAAGATTCAAAATGGTGGCTTAAATACTCAAAATGGGTGCTGTAGAATGTTTCTAGCAGCTCGTATGGCTTCTATATTGAAGATGGCGGTTAACATACTCAAAATGGTGGCTTAAATACT
This sequence comes from Drosophila willistoni, assembly GCF_018902025.1. NCBI lineage: Eukaryota > Metazoa > Arthropoda > Insecta > Diptera > Drosophilidae > Drosophila > Drosophila willistoni. The sequence continues at coordinate 38,278 of NW_025814204.1, forward strand.
CAAAATGGCGGCTGTAGAATGTTTCTAGCAGCTCGTATGACTCCTATATTCAAGATGACGGTTAACATACTCAAAATGGTGGCTTAAATACTCAAAATGGCGGCTGTAGAATGTTTCTAGCAGCTCGTATTGCTTCTATATTCAAGATGACGGTTAACATACTCAAAATGGTGGCTTAAATACTCAAAATGGCGGCTGTAGAATGTTTCTAGCAGCTCGTATTGCTTCCATATTACATATAATGGCTTAAATACTCGAAATGCCGGATGTAGAATGTTTCTAGCAGCTCGTATTGCTTCTATATTAAAGATGGCGGCTTAAAGACTCGAAATGGCGGATGTCGAATGTTTCTAGCAGCTCATATTGCTTCTATATTAAAGATGGCGGCTTAAAGACTCGAAATGGCGGATGTCGAATGTTTCTAGCAGCTCATATGGCTTATATATTAAAGATGGCGGTTAAAAGAACCAACATGGCGGGTAGAAGACTCAAGATGGCGGGTGAAAGACTCAAAATGGTGGCCTAAATACTCAAAATGGCGGCTGTAGAATGTTTCTAGCAGCTCGTATTGCTTCCATATTACATATAATGGCTTAAATACTCGAAATGCCGGATGTAGAATGTTTCTAGCAGCTCGTATTGCTTCTATATTAAAGATGGCGGCTTAAAGACTCGAAATGGCGGATGTCGAATGTTTCTAGCAGCTCATATGGCTTCTATTTTAAAGATGGCGGTTAAAAGAACCAACATGGCGGGTAGAAGACTCAAATTGGCGGGTGAAAGACTCAAAATTGTGGCCCAAATACTCAAAATGGTGGCTGTAGAATGTTTCTAGCAGCTCGTATTGCTTCTATATTACATACAATGGCTTAAATACTCGAAATGGCGGATGTAGAATGTTTCTAGCAGCTCGTATTGCTTCTATATGAAAGATGGCGGCTTAAAGACTCTAAATAGCGGGTGGAAGACTCAAAATAGTGATTTAAATATTCAAAATGGCGGCTGTAGAATGGTTCTAGCTGCTTGTATTGCTTCTATATTAAAGATGGTGGCTTAAATACGCGAAATGACGGATGTATAATGTTTCTAGCAGCTCGTGTGGCTTATATATTCAAGATGGCGGTTAAAAGAACGTGGCGGGTAGAAGACTCAAAATGGCGGTTGAAACACTCAAAATGGTGGCCTAAATACTCAAAATGGCGGCTGTAGAATGTTTCTAACAGCTCGTATTGCTTCCATATTAAATATAATGGCTTAAATACTCGAAATGGCGGATGTAGAATGTTTCTAGCAGCTCGTATGGCTTCTACATTAAAGATGGCGGTTAAAAGAACCAACATGGCTGGTAGAAGACTCAAAATGGCGACTGCAGAATTGTTCTAGTTGCTACATCAAAGATAGCGGTTTAAAGACTTAACATGGCGGGTGGAAGACTTCAAATAGCGGCTTAAAGACACAAAATGGCGGCTAAAAGACTCAAAAAGGCGGATGTATAATGTTTCCAGCAGCTCGTATTGCTTCTATATTAACGATGGCGGCTAAAAGAACCAAAATGGCGGGTAAAACACTCAAAATGGCGTCTGTAGAATGTTTCTAGCAGCTCGTATTGCTTCCATATTAAATATAATGGCTTTAATACTTGAAATGTCGGATGTAGAATGTTGTTTTAAAGATGGCGGTTAAAAGAACCAACATGGCGGGTAGAAGACTCAAAATGGCGGGTGAAAGACTCAAAATTGTGGCCTAAATACTCAAAATGGTGGCTGTAGAATGTTTCTAGCAGCTCGTATTGCTTTTATATTAAATATAATGGCTTAAATACTCGAAATGGCGGATGTAGAATGTTTCTAGCAACTCGTATTGCTTCTATATTAAAGATGGCGGCTTAAAGACTCTAAATAGCGGGTGGAAGACTCAAAATAGTGATTTAAATATTCAAAATGGCGGCTGTAGAATGGTTCTAGCTGCTTGCATTGCTTCTATATTAAAGATGGTGGCTTAAATACGCGAAATGACGGATGTATAATGTTTCTAGCAGCTCGTATGGCTTCTACATTAAAGATGGCGGCTAACAGAACCAAAATGGCGGGTAAAACACTCAAAATGGCGTCTGTAGAATGTTTCTAGCAGCTTGTATTGCTTCTATATTAAATATAATGGCTTTAATACTTGAAATGGCGGATGTAGAATGTTTCTAGCAGCTCGTATGGCTTATATATTCAAGATGGCGGCTAAAAGAACCAAAATGGTGGATTAAATACTCAAAATGGCCGCTGTTGAATGGATTCAGCAGCCCGTGTGGCTTTTAAATTTAAGATGGCGGCTAAAAGAGTCAAAATGGTGGCTTAAATACTCAAAATGGGTGCTGTAGAATGTTTCTAGCAGCTCGTATGGCTTTTATATTAAAGATGGCGGTTAAAAGAACCAACATGGCTGGTAGAAGACTCAAAATGGCGACTGCAGAATTGTTCTAGTTGCTACATCAAAGATAGCGGTTTAAAGACTTAACATGGCGGGTGGAAGACTTCAAATAGCGGCTTGAAGACACAAAATGGCGGCTAAAAGACTCAAAAAGGCGGATGTATAATGTTTCCAGCAGCTCGTATTGCTTCTATATTAACGATGGCGGCTAAAAGAACCAAAATGGCGGGTAAAACACTCAAAATGGCGTCTGTAGAATGTTTCTAGCAGCTCGTATTGCTTCTATATTAAATATAATGGCTTTAATACTTGAAATGGCGGATGTAGAATGTTTCTAGCAGCTCGTATGGCGTATATATTCAAGATGGCGGCTAAAAGAACCAAAATGGTGGATTAAATACTCAAAATGGCGGCTGTTGAATGGATTCAGCAGCCCGTGTGGCTTTTAAATTTAAGATGGCGGCTAAAAGAGTCAAAATGGTGGCTTAAATACTCAAAATGGGTGCTGTATAATGTTTCTAGCAGCTCGTTTGGCTTATATATTCAAGATGGCGGCTAAAAGAACCAAAATGGTGGATTAAATACTCAAAATGGCGGCTGTTGAATGGATTCAGCAGCCCGTGTGGCTTTTAAATTTAAGATGGCGGCTAAAAGAGTCAAAATGGTGGCTTAAATACTCATAATGGGTGCTGTATAATGTTTCTAGCCGCTCGTATGGCTTCTATATTAAAGATGGCGGTTAAAAGAACCAACATGGGTGGTAGAAGACTCAAAATGGCGACTAGATGATTTAAAATGGCGCCTGCAGAATTGTTCTAGTTGCTACATCAAAGATAGCGGTTTAAAGACTTCAAATAGCGGCTTGAAGACACAAAATGGCTGGTAGAAGACTCAATATGGCTGGTGAAAGACTCAAAATGGTGGCCTAAATACTCAAAACAGTGGCTGTAGAATGTTTCTAGCAGCTCGTATTGCTTCTATATTAAATATAATGGCTTAAATACTCAAAATGGCGGATGTATAATATTAATAGCAGCTTGTATGGCTTCTATATTAAAGATGGCGGCTAAAAGAACCAAAATGGCTGGTAGAAGACCAAAATAGAGGCTGTAGAATGTTTCTAGCAGCTCGTATTGCTTCTATATTAAAGATGGCGGTTTAAGGACTCAAAAAGGCGGGTGAAAGACTCAAAATAGTGATATTAATAGAATGGTTCTAGCTGCTTGTATTGCTTTAATAAAGATTAAAGATGGTGGCTTAAATACTCGAAATGGCGGATGTATAATGTTTCTAGCAGCTCGTATTGCTTCTATATTAAAGATGGCGGCTTAAGGACTCAAAATGGCGGGTGGAAGACTCAAAATAGTGATTTAAATATTCAAAATGGCTGCTGTAGAATGGTTCTAGCTGCTTGTATTGCTTCTATATATAAAGATGGTGGCTTAAATACTCGAAATGCCGGATGTATAATGTTTCTAGCAGCTCGTATTGCTTCCATATTAAATATAATGGATTTAATACTTGAAATGTCGGATGTAGAATGTTGTTTTAAAGATGGCGGTTAAAAGAACCAACATGGCGGGTAGAAGACTCTAAATAGCGGGTGGAAGACTCAAAATAGTGATTTAAATATTCAAAATGACGGCTGTAGAATGGTTCTAGCTGCTTGTATTGCTTCTATATTAAAGATGGTGGCTTAAATACGCGAAATGACGGATGTATAATGTTTCTAGCAGCTCGTATGGCTTCTACATTAAAGATGGCGGCTAACAGAACCAAAATGGCGGGTAAAACACTCAAAATGGCGTCTGTAGAATGTTTCTAGCAGCTCGTATTGCTTCTATATTAAATATAATGGCTTTAATACTTGAAATGGCGGATGTAGAATGTTTCTAGCAGCTCGTATGGCTTATATATTCAAGATGGCGTCTAAAAGAACCAAAATGGTGGATTAAATACTCAAAATGGCGGCTGTTGAATGGATTCAGCAGCCCGTGTGGCTTTTAAATTTAAGATGGCGGCTAAAAGAGTCAAAATGGTGGCTTAAATACTCAAAATGGGTTCTGTAGAATGTTTCTAGCAGCTCGTATGGCTTTTATATTAAAGATGGCGGTTAAAAGAACCAACATGGCTGGTAGAAGACTCAAAATGGCGACTGCAGAATTGTTCTAGTTGCTATATCAAAGATAGCGGTTTAAAGACTTAACATGGCGGGTGGAAGACTTCAAATAGCGGCTTAAAGACACAAAATGGCGGCTAAAAGACTCAAAAAGGCGGATGTATAATGTTTCCAGCAGCTCGTATTGCTTCTATATTAACGATGGCGGCTAAAAGAACCAAAATGGCGGGTAAAACACTCAAAATGGCGTCTGTAGAATGTTTCTAGCAGCTCGTATTGCTTCCATATTAAATATAATGGCTTTAATACTTGAAATGTCGGATGTAGAATGTTGTTTTAAAGATAGCTGTTAAAAGAACCAACATGGCGGGTAGAAGACTCAAAATGGCGTCTGTAGAATGTTTCTAGCAGCTTGTATTGCTTCTATATTAAATATAATGGCTTTAATACTTGAAATGGCGGATGTAGAATGTTTCTAGCAGCTCGTATGGCTTATATATTCAAGATGGCGGCTAAAAGAACCGAAATGGTGGATTAAATACTCAAAATGGCCGCTGTTGAATGGATTCAGCAGCCCGTGTGGCTTTTAAATTTAAGATGGCGGCTAAAAGAGTCAAAATGGTGGCTTAAATACTCAAAATGGGTGCTGTAGAATGTTTCTAGCAGCTCGTATGGCTTTTATATTAAAGATGGCGGTTAAAAGAACCAACATGGCTGGTAGAAGACTCAAAATGGCGACTGCAGAATTGTTCTAGTTGCTACATCAAAGATAGCGGTTTAAAGACTTAACATGGCGGGTGGAAGACTTCAAATAGCGGCTTGAAGACACAAAATGGCGGCTAAAAGACTCAAAAAGGCGGATGTATAATGTTTCCAGCAGCTCGTATTGCTTCTATATTAACGATGGCGGCTAAAAGAACCAAAATGGCGGGTAAAACACTCAAAATGGCGTCTGTAGAATGTTTCTAGCAGCTCGTATTGCTTCTATATTAAATATAATGGCTTTAATACTTGAAATGGCGGATGTAGAATGTTTCTAGCAGCTCGTATGGCTTATATATTCAAAATGGCGGCTAAAAGAACCAAAATGGTGGATTAAATACTCAAAATGGCGGCTGTTGAATGGATTCAGCAGCCCGTGTGGCTTTTAAATTTAAGATGGCGGCTAAAAGAGTCAAAATGGTGGCTTAAATACTCAAAATGGGTGCTGTATAATGTTTCTAGCAGCTCGTATGGCTTATATATTCAAGATGGCGGCTAAAAGAACCAAAATGGTGGATTAAATACTCAAAATGGCGGCTGTTGAATGGATTCAGCAGCCCGTGTGGCTTTTAAATTTAAGATGGCGGCTAAAAGAGTCAAAATGGTGGCTTAAATACTCAAAATGGGTGCTGTATAATGTTTCTAGCCGCTCGTATGGCTTCTATATTAAAGATGGCGGTTAAAAGAACCAACATGGCTGGTAGAAGACTCAAAATGGCGACTAGATGATTTAAAATGGCGCCTGCAGAATTGTTCTAGTTGCTACATTAAAGATAGCGGTTTAAAGACTCAACATGGCGGGTGGAAGACTTCAAATAGCGGCTTGAAGACACAAAATGGCTGGTAGAAGACTCAATATGGCTGGTGAAAGACTCAAAATGGTGGCCTAAATACTCAAAATAGTGGCTGTAGAATGTTTCTAGCAGCTCGTATTGCTTCTATATTAAATATAATGGCTTAAATACTCAAAATGGCGGATGTATAATATTAATAGCAGCTTGTATGGCTTCTATATTAAAGATGGCAGCTAAAAGAACCAAAATGGCTGGTAGAAGACCAAAATAGAGGCTGTAGAATGTTTCTATCAGCTCGTATTGCTTCTATATTAAAGATGGCGGTTTAAGGACTCAAAATGGCGGGTGGAAGACTCAAAATAGTGATATTAATAGAATGGTTCTAGCTGATTGTATTGCTTTAATAAAGATTAAAGATGGTGGCTTAAATACTCGAAATGGCGGATGTATAATGTTTCTAGCAGCTCGTATGGCTTTTATATTAAAGATGGCGGCTAAAAGAACCAAAATGGTTGATTAAATACTCAAAATGGCGGCTGTTGAATGGATTCAGCAGCCCGTGTGGCTTTTAAATTTAAGATGGCGGCTAAAAGAGTCAAAATGGTGGCTTAAATACTCAAAATGGGTGCTGTAGAATGTTTCTAGCAGCTCGTATGGTTTTTATATTAAAGATGGCGGTTAAAAGAACCAACATGGCTGGTAGAAGACTCAAAATGGCGACTGCAGAATTGTTCTAGTTGCTACATCAAAGATAGCGGTTTAAAGACTCAACATGGCGGGTGGAAGACTTCAAATAGCGGCTTGAAGACACAAAATGGTGGCTAAAAGACTCAAAAAGGCGGATGTATAATGTTTCCAGCAGCTCGTATGGCTTCTATATTAACGATGGCGGCTAAAAGAACCAAAATGGCGGGTAAAACACTCAAAATGGCGGCTGTAGAATGTTTCTAGCAGCTCGTATGGCTTCAATATTAAAGATGGCGGTTAAAAGAACCAACATGGCTGGTAGAAGACTCAAAATGGCGGCTGCAGAATTGTTCTAGTTGCTACATCAAAGATAGCGGTTTAAAGACTCAACATGGCGGGTGGAAGTCTTCAAATAACGGCTTGAAGACACAAAATGGCGGCTAAAAGACTCAAAAAGGCGGCTGTAGAATGGTTTCAGCAGCTCGTATTGCTTCTGTATTAAAGATGGTGGCTAAAAGAACCAAAATGGCGGGTAGAATACTCAAAATGGAGGCTGTAGAATGTTTCTAGCAGCTCGTATTGCTTCTATATTAAAGATGGCGGCTTAAGGACTCAAAATGGCGATGGAAGACTCAAAATAAAGATTTAAATATTCAAAATGGCGGCTGTAGAATGGTTCTAGCTGCTTGTATTTCTTCTATATATAAAGATGGTGGCTTAAATACTCGAAATGCCGGATGTATAATGTTTCTAGCAGCTCGTATTGCTTCCATATTAAATATAATGGCTTCAATACTTGAAATGTCGGATGTAGAATGTTGTTTTAAAGATGGCGGTTAAAAGAACCAACATGGCGGGTAGAAGACTCAAAATGGCGGGTGAAAGACTCAAAATTGTGGCCTAAATACTCAAAATGGCGGATGTAGAATGTTTCTAGCAGCTCGTATTGCTTCTATATTAAAGATGGCGGCTTAAAGACTCTAAATAGCGGGTGGAAGACTCAAAATAGTGATTTAAATATTCAAAATGGCGGCTGTAGAATGGTTCTAGCTGCTTGTATTGCTTCTATATTAAAGATGGTGGCTTAAATACGCGAAATGACGGATGTATAATGTTTCTAGCAACTCGTATGGCTTTTATATTAAAGATGGCGGCTAAAAGAACCAAAATGGTAGATTAAATACTCAAAATGGCGGCTGTTGAATGGATTCAGCAGCCCGTGTGGCTTTTAAATTTAAGATGGTGGCTAAAAGAGTCAAAATGGTGGCTTAAATACTCAAAATGGCGGCTGTATAATGTTTCTAGCAGCTCGTATTGCTTCTATATTAAAGATGGCGGCTTAAAGACTCAAAATGGCGGGTGGAAGACTCAAAATAGTAATTTAAATATTCAAAATGGCGGCTGTAGAATGGTTCTAGCTGCTTGCTTCTATATTAATGATGGTGGCTTAAATACGCAAAATGACGGATGTATAATGTTTCTAGCAGCTCGTATGGCTTCTACATTAAAGATGGCGGCTAACAGAACCAAAATGGCGGGTAACACACTCAAAATGGCGTCTGCAGAATGTTTCTAGCAGCTCGTATTGCTTCTATATTAAATATAATGGCTTTAATACTTGAAATGGCGGATGTAGAATGTTTCTAGCAGCTCGTATGGCTTATATATTCAAGATGGCGGTTAAAAGAACCAAAATGGAGGATTAAATACTCAAAATGGCGGTTGTTGAATGGATTCAGCAGCCCGTGTGGCTTTTAAATTTAAGATGGCGGCTAGAAGAGTCAAAATGGTGGCTTAAATACTCAAAATGGGTGCTGTAGAATGTTTCTATCAGCTCGTATGGCTTCTATTTTAAAGATGGCGGTTAAAAGAACCATCATGGCTGGTAGAAGACTCAAAATGGCGACTAGAAGATTTAAAATGGCTGCTGCAGAATTGTTCTAGTTGCTACATCAAAGCTTGAAGACACAAAATGGCGACTAAAAGACTCAAAATGCGGCTGTAGAATGGTTTCAGCAGTTCGTATTGCTTCTATATTAAAGATGGTGTCTAAAAGAACCAAAATGGCGGGTAGAAGACTCAAAATGGAGGCTGTAGAATGTTTTTAGCAGCTCGTATGACTCCTATATTCAAGATGACGGTTAACATACTCCAAATGGTGGCTTAAATGCTCAAAATGGAGGCTGTAGAATGTTTTTAGCAGCTCGTATGACTCCTATATTCAAGATGACGGTTAACATACTCAAAATGGTGGCTTAAATACTCAAAATGGCGGCTGTAGAATGTTTCTAGCAGCTCGTATGGCTTATATATTAAAGATGGCGGTTAAAAGAACCAACATGGCGGGTAGAAGACTCAAGATGGCGGGTGAAAGACTCAAAATGGTGGCCTAAATACTCAAAATGGCGGCTGTAGAATGTTTCTAGCAGCTCGTATTGCTTCCATATTACATATACTGGCTTAAATACTCGAAATGCCGGATGTAGAATGTTTCTAGCAGCTCGTATTGCTTCTATATGAAAGATGGCGGCTTAAAGACTCTAAATAGCGGGTGGAAGACTCAAAATAGTGATTTAAATATTCAAAATGGCGGCTGTAGAATGGTTCTAGCTGCTTGTATTGCTTCTATATTAAAGATGGTGGCTTAAATACGCGAAATGACGGATGTATAATGTTTCTAGCAGCTCGTGTGGAAGACTCAAAATGGCGACTAGAAAATTCGAAATGGCGGCTACAGAATTTTTCTAGTTGATACATCAAAGAAATACTCAAAATGGCGGGTGAAAGACTTCCAATAGAGGCTAGAAGATATAAAATGGCGGCTAAAGGACTCAAAAAGGCGCCTGTACAATGGTTTCAGCAGCTCGTATTGCTTGTATATTAAATATAATGGCTTTAATACTTGAAATGGCGGATGTAGAATGTTTCTAGCAGCTCGTATGGCTTATATATTCAAGATGGCGGTTAAATGAACCAACGTGGCGGGTAGAAGACTCAAAATGGCGGCTAAAAGAACCAAAATTGTGGATTAAATACTCAAAATGGCGGCTGTTGAATGGATTCAGCAGCTCGTATGGCTTCTATATTGAAGATGGCGGTTAAAAGAACCAAAATGGCTGGTAGAAGACTCAAAAAGGCGACTAGAAGATTCAAAATGGCGGCTGCAGAATGGTTCTAGTTGCTACATCAAAGATAGCGGTTTAAAGACTCAACATGGCGTGTGGAAGACTTCAAATAGCGGCTAGAAGACACAAAATGGCTGCTAAAAGACTCAAAATGGCGGCTGTTGAATGGATTCAGCAGGCCGTGTGGCTTTTATAAATTTAAGATGGCAGCTAAAAGATTCAAAATGGTGGCTTAAATACTCAAAATGGGTGCTGTAGAATGTTTCTAGCAGCTCGTATGGCTTCTATATTGAAGATGGCGGTTAACATACTCAAAATGGTGGCTTAAATACCCAAAATGGCGGCTGTAGAATGTTTCTAGCAGCTCGTATGACTCCTATATTCAAGATGACGGTTAACATACTCAAAATGGTGGCTTAAATACTCAAAATGGCGGCTGTAGAATGTTTCTAGCAGCTCGTATTGTTTCTATATTCAAGATGACGGTTAACATACTCAAAATGGTGGCTTAAATACTCAAAATGGCGGCTGTAGAATGTTTCTAGCAGCTCGTATGGCTTATATATTAAAGATGGCGGTTAAAAGAACCAACATGGCGGGTAGAAGACTCAAGATGGCGGGTGAAAGACTCAAAATGGTGGCCTAAATACTCAAAATGGCGGCTGTAGAATGTTTCTAGCAGCTCGTATTGCTTCCATATTACATATAATGGCTTAAATACTCGAAATGCCGGATGTAGAATGTTTCTAGCAGCTCGTATTGCTTCTATATTAAAGATGGCGGCTTAAAGACTCGAAATGGCGGATGTCGAATGTTTCTAGCAGCTCATATGGCTTCTATTTTAAAGATGGCGGTTAAAAGAACCAACATGGCGGGTAGAAGACTCAAAATGGCGGGTGAAAGACTCAAAATTGTGGCCCAAATACTCAAAATGGTGGCTGTAGAATGTTTCTAGCAGCTCGTATTGCTTCTATATTACATACAATGGCTTAAATACTCGAAATGGCGGATGTAGAATGTTTCTAGCAGCTCGTATTGCTTCTATATGAAAGATGGCGGCTTAAAGACTCTAAATAGCGGGTGGAAGACTCAAAATAGTGATTTAAATATTCAAAATGGCGGCTGTAGAATGGTTCTAGCTGCTTGTATTGCTTCTATATTAAAGATGGTGGCTTAAATACGCGAAATGACGGATGTATAATGTTTCTAGCAGCTCGTGTGGCTTATATATTCAAGATGGCGGTTAAAAGAACGTGGCGGGTAGAAGACTCAAAATGGCGGTTGAAACACTCAAAATGGTGGCCTAAATACTCAAAATGGCGGCTTTAGAATGTTTCTAACAGCTCGTATTGCTTCCATATTAAATATAATGGCTTAAATACTCGAAATGGCGGATGTAGAATGTTTCTAGCAGCTCGTATGGCTTCTACATTAAAGATGGCGGCTAAAAGAACCAAAATGGCGGGTAAAACACTCAAAATGGCGGCTGTAGAATGTTTCTAGCAGCTCGTATTGCTTGTATATTAAATATAATGGCTTTAATACTTGAAATGGCGGATGTAGAAGGTTTCTTGCAGCTCGTATGGCTTATATATTCAAGATGGCGGTTAAAAGAACCAACGTGGCGGGTAGAAGACTCAAAATGGCGGCTAAAAGAACCAAAATTGTGGATTAAATACTCAAAATGGCGGCTGTGGAATGGATTCAGCAGCTCGTATGGCTTCTATATTGAAGATGACGGTTAAAAGAACCAACATGGCTGGTAGAAGACTCAAAATGGCGACTAGAAAATTCGAAATGGCGGCTACAGAATTTTTCTAGTTGATACATCAAAGAAATACTCAAAATGGCGGGTGGAAGACTTCCAATAGAGGCTAGAAGATATAAAATGGCGGCTAAAGGACTCAAAAAGGCGGCTGTACAATGGTTTCAGCAGCTCGTATTGCTTGTATATTAAATATAATGGCTTTAATACTTGAAATGGCGGATGTAGAATGTTTCTAGCAGCTCGTATGGCTTCTACATTAAAGATGGCGGCTAAAAGAACCAAAATGGCGGGTAAAACACTCAAAATGGCGGCTGTAGAATGTTTCTAGCAGCTCGTATGGCTTATATATTCAAGATGGCGGTTAAAAGAACCAACGTGGCGGGTAGAAGACTCAAAATGGCGGCTAAAAGAACCAAAATTGTGGATTAAATACTCAAAATGGCGGCTGTGGAATGGATTCAGCAGCTCGTATGGCTTCTATATTGAAGATGGCGGTTAAAAGAACCAACATGGCTGGTAGAAGACTCAAAATGGCGACTAGAAAATTCGAAATGGCGGCTACAGAATTTTTCTAGTTGATACATCAAAGAAATACTCAAAATGGCGGGTGGAAGACTTCCAATAGAGGCTAGAAGATATAAAATGGCGGCTAAAAGACTCAAAAAGGCGGCTGTACAATGGTTTCAGCAGCTCGTATTGCTTGTATATTAAATATAATGGCTTTAATACTTGAAATGGCGGATGTAGAATGTTTCTAGCAGCTCGTATGGCTTATATATTCAAGATGGCGGTTAAATGAACCAACGTGGCGGGTAGAAGACTCAAAATGGCGGCTAAAAGAACCAAAATTGTAGATTAAATACTCAAAATGGCGGCTGTTGAATGGATTCAGCAGCTCGTATGGCTTCTATATTGAAGATGGCGGTTAAAAGAACCAAAATGGCTGGTAGAAGACTCACAAAGGCGACTAGAAGATTCAAAATGGCGGCTGCAGAATGGTTCTAGTTGCTACATCAAAGATAGCGGTTTAAAGACTCAACATGGCGTGTGGAAGACTTCAAATAGCGGCTAGAAGACACAAAATGGCTGCTAAAAGACTCAAAATGGCGGCTGTTGAATGGATTCAGCAGGCCGTGTGGCTTTTATAAATTTAAGATGGCGGCTAAAAGATTCGAAATAGTGGCTTAAATACTCAAAATGGGTGCTGTAGAATGTTTCTAGCAGCTCGTATGGCTTCTATATTGAAGATGGCGGTTAAAAGAACCAACATGGCTGGTAGAAGACTCAAAATGGCGACTTGAAGATTCAAAATGGCGGCTGCAGAATTGTTATAGTTGCTACATCAAAGAAAGTCTCAACATGCGGGTGGAAGACTTCCAATAGCGGCTAGAAGTCACAAAATGGCGGCTAAAAGACTCAAAAAGGCGGCTGTAGAATGGTTCAGCAGCGCGTATGGCTTCTATATTAAATTTTTGGGTAGCAGACTCAAAATTGTGGCTTAAATACTCAAAATGGCGGCTGTAGAATGTTTTTAGCAGCTCGTATGGCTTCTGTATTAAATATGGCGGCTAAAAGAACCAACATGGCGTGTAAAAGACTCAAAATATCGTCTGTAGAATGTTTCAGCAGCTTGTATGGTTTCTATATTAAAGATGGCGGCTAACAGACTCAAAATTGTTGCTTAAATACTCAAAATGGCGGATGTAGAATGTTTCTAGCAGCTCGTATGGCTTATATATTCAAGATGGCGGTTAAATGAACCAACGTGGCGGGTAGAAGACTCAAAATGGCGGCTAAAAGAACCAAAATTGTGGATTAAATACTCAAAATGGCGGCTGTTGAATGGATTCAGCAGCTCGTATGGCTTCTATATTGAAGATGGCGGTTAAAAGAACCAAAATGGCTGGTAGAAGACTCAAAAAGGCGACTAGAAGATTCAAAATGGCGGCTGCAGAATGGTTCTAGTTGCTACATCAAAGATAGCGGTTTAAAGACTCAACATGGCGTGTGGAAGACTTCAAATAGCGGCTAGAAGACACAAAATGGCTGCTAAAAGACTCAAAATGGCGGCTGTTGAATGGATTCAGCAGGCCGTGTGGCTTTTATAAATTTAAGATGGCAGCTAAAAGATTCAAAATGGTGGCTTAAATACTCAAAATGGGTGCTGTAGAATGTTTCTAGCAGCTCGTATGGCTTCTATATTGAAGATGGCGGTTAACATACTCAAAATGGTGGCTTAAATACTCAAAATGGCGGCTGTAGAATGTTTCTAGCAGCTCGTATTGCTTCTATATTCAAGATGACGGTTAACATACTCAAAATGGTGGCTTAAATACTCAAAATGGCGGCTGTAGAATGTTTCTAGCAGCTCGTATTGCTTCTATATTAAAGATGGCGGCTTAAGGACTTAAAATAGCGGTGGAAGACTCAAAATAGTGATTTAAATATTCAAAATGGCGGCTGTAGAATGGTTCTAGCTGCTCGTATGGCTTATATATTAAAGATGGCGGTTAAAAGAACCAACATGGCGGGTAGAAGACTCAAGATGGCGGGTGAAAGACTCAAAATGGTGGCCTAAATACTCAAAATGGCGGCTGTAGAATGTTTCTAGCAGCTCGTATTGCTTCCATATTACATATAATGGCTTAAATACTCGAAATGCCGGATGTAGAATGTTTCTAGCAGCTCGTATTGCTTATATATTAAATATGGCGGCTTAAAGACTCGAAATGGCGGATGTCGAATGTTTCTAGCAGCTCATATGGCTTCTATTTTAAAGATTCGTATTGCTTGTATATTAAATATGATGGCTTTAATACTTGAAATGGCGGATGTAGAATGTTTCTTGCAGCTCGTATGGCTTATATATTCAAGATGGCGGTTAAAAGAACCAACGTGGCGGGTAGAAGACTCAAAATGGCGGCTAAAAGAACCAAAATTGTGGATTAAATACTCAAAATGGCGGCTGTGGAATGGATTCAGCAGCTCGTATGGCTTCTATATTGAAGATGGCGGTTAAAAGAACCAACATGGCTGGTAGAAGACTCAAAATGGCGACTAGAAAATTCGAAATGGCGGCTACAGAATTTTTCTAGTTGATACATCAAAGAAATACTCAAAATGGCGGGTGGAAGACTTCCAATAGAGGCTAGAAGATATAAAATGGCGGCTAAAGGACTCAAAAAGGCGGCTGTACAATGGTTTCAGCAGCTCGTATTGCTTGTATATTAAATATAATGGCTTTAATACTTGAAATGGCGGATGTAGAATGTTTTTAGCAGCTCGTATGGCTTATATATTCAAGATGGCGGTTAAATGAACCAACGTGGCGGGTAGAAGACTCAAAATGGCGGCTAAAAGAACCAAAATTGTGGATTAAATACTCAAAATGGCGGCTGTTGAATGGATTCAGCAGCTCGTATGGCTTCTATATTAAAGATGGCGGCTTAAGGACTTAAAATAGCGGGTGGAAGACTCAAAATAGTGATTTAAATATTCAAAATGGCGGCTGTAGAATGGTTCTAGCTGCTCGTATGGCTTATATATTAAAGATGGCGGTTAAAAGAACCAACATGGCGGGTAGAAGACTCAAGATGGCGGGTGAAAGACTCAAAATGGTGGCCTAAATACTCAAAATGGCGGCTGTAGAATGTTTCTAGCAGCTCGTATTGCTTCCATATTACATATAATGGCTTAAATACTCGAAATGCCGGATGTAGAATGTTTCTAGCAGCTCGTATTGCTTATATATTAAAGATGGCGGTTAAAAGAACCAAAATGGCTGGTAGAAGACTCAAAAAGGCGACTATAAGATTCAAAATGGCGGCTGCAGAATGGTTCTAGTTGCTACATCAAAGATAGCGGTTTAAAGACTCAACATGGCGTGTGGAAGACTTCAAATAGCGGCTAGAAGACACAAAATGGCTGCTAAAAGACTCAAAATGGCGGCTGTTGAATGGATTCAGCAGGCCGTGTGGCTTTTATAAATTTAAGATGGCAGCTAAAAGATTCAAAATGGTGGCTTAAATACTCAAAATGGGTGCTGTAGAATGTTTCTAGCAGCTCGTATGGCTTCTATATTGAAGATGGCGGTTAACATACTCAAAATGGTGGCTTAAATACTCAAAATGGCGGCTGTAGAATGTTTCTAGCAGCTCGTATGACTCCTATATTCAAGATGACGGTTAACATACTCAAAATGGTGGCTTAAATACTCAAAATGGCGGCTGTAGAATGTTTCTAGCAGCTCGTATTGCTTCTATATTCAAGATGACGGTTAACATACTCAAAATGGTGGCTTAAATACTCAAAATGGCGGCTGTAGAATGTTTCTAGCAGCTCGTATTGCTTCTATATTAAAGATGGCGGCTTAAGGACTTAAAATAGCGGGTGGAAGACTCAAAATGGAGGCTGTAGAATGTTTTTAGCAGCTCGTATGACTCCTATATTCAAGATGACGGTTAACATACTCAAAATGGTGGTTTAAATACTCAAATTGGCGGCTGTAGAATGTTTCTAGCAGCTCGTATTGCTTCTATATTAAAGATGGCGGCTTAAGGACTTAAAATAGCGGGTGGAAGACTCAAAATAGTGATTTAAATATTCAAAATGGCGGCTGTAGAATGGTTCTAGCTGCTCGTATGGCTTATATATTAAAGATGGCGGTTAAAAGAACCAACATGGCGGGTAGAAGACTCAAGATGGCGGGTGAAAGACTCAAAATGGTGGCCTAAATACTCAAAATGGCGGCTGTAGAATGTTTCTAGCAGCTCGTATTGCTTCCATATTACATATAATGGCTTAAATACTCGAAATGCCGGATGTAGAATGTTTCTAGCAGCTCGTATTGCTTATATATTAAAGATGGCGGCTTAAAGACTCGAAATGGCGGATGTCGAATGTTTCTAGCAGCTCATATGGCTTATATATTAAAGATGGCGGTTAAAAGAACCAACATGGCGGGTAGAAGACTCAAGATGGCGGGTGAAAGACTCAAAATGGTGGCCTAAATACTCAAAATGGCGGCTGTAGAATGTTTCTAGCAGCTCGTATTGCTTCCATATTACATATAATGGCTTAAATACTCGAAATGCCGGATGTAGAATGTTTCTAGCAGCTCGTATTGCTTATATATTAAAGATGGCGGCTTAAAGACTCGAAATGGCGGATGTCGAATGTTTCTAGCAGCTCATATGGCTTCTATTTTAAAGATGGCGGTTAAAAGAACCAACATGGCGGGTAGAAGACTCAAAATGGCGGGTGAAAGACTCAAAATTGTGGCCCAAATACTCAAAATGGTGGCTGTAGAATGTTTCTAGCAGCTCGTATTGCTTCTTTATTACATATAATGGCTTAAATACTCGAAATGGCGGATGTAGAATGTTTCTAGCAGCTCGTATTGCTTCTATATGAAAGATGGCGGCTTAAAGACTCTAAATAGCGGGTGGAAGACTCAAAATAGTGATTTAAATATTCAAAATGGCGGCTGTAGAATGGTTCTAGCTGCTTGTATTGCTTCTATATTAAAGATGGTGGCTTAAATACGCGAAATGACGGATGTATAATGTTTCTAGCAGCTCGTGTGGCTTATATATTCAAGATGGCGGTTAAAAGAACGTGGCGGGTAGAAGACTCAAAATGGCGGTTGAAAGACTCAAAATGGTGGCCTAAATACTCAAAATGGCGGCTGTGGAATGTTTCTAACAGCTCGTATTGCTTTCATATTAAATATAATGGCTTAAATACTCGAAATGCCGGATGTAGAATGTTTCTAGCAGCTCGTATGGCTTCTACATTAAAGATGGCGGCTAAAAGAACCAAAATGGCGGGTAAAACACTCAAAATGGCGGCTATAGAATGTTTCTAGCAGCTCGTATTGCTTGTATATTAAATATAATGGCTTTAATACTTGAAATGGCGGATGTAGAATGTTTCTTGCAGCTCGTATGGCTTATATATTCAAGATGGCGGTTAAAAGAACCAACGTGGCGGGTAGAAGACTCAAAATGGCGGCTAAAAGAACCAAAATTGTGGATTAAATACTCAAAATGGCGGCTGTGGAATGGATTCAGCAGCTCGTATGGCTTCTTTATTGAAGATGGCGGTTAAAAGAACCAACATGGCTGGTAAAAGACTCAAAATGGCGACTAGAAAATTCGAAATGGCGGCTACAGAATTGTTCTAGTTGATACATCAAAGAAATACTCAAAATGACGGGTGGAAGACTTCCAATAGAGGCTAGAAGATATAAAATGGCGGCTAAAGGACTCAAAAAGGCGGCTGTACAATGGTTTAAGCAGCTCGTATTGCTTGTATATTAAATATAATGGCTTTAATACTTGAAATGGCGGATGTAGAATGTTTCTAGCAGCTCGTATGGCTTATATATTCAAGATGGCGGTTAAATGAACCAACGTGGCGGGTAGAAGACTCAAAATGGCGGCTAAAAGAACCAAAATTGTGGATTAAATACTCAAAATGGCGGCTGTTGAATGGATTCAGCAGCTCGTATGGCTTCTATATTGAAGATGGCGGTTAAAAGAACCAAAATGGCTGGTAGAAGACTCAAAAAGGCGACTAGAAGATTCAAAATGGCGGCTGCAGAATGGTTCTAGTTGCTACATCAAAGATAGCGGTTTAAAGACTCAACATGGCGTGTGGAAGACTTCAAATAGCGGCTAGAAGACACAAAATGGCTGCTAAAAGACTCAAAATGGCGGCTGTTGAATGGATTCAGCAGGCCGTGTGGCTTTTATAAATTTAAGATGGCAGCTAAAAGATTCAAAATGGTGGCTTAAATACTCAAAATGGGTGCTGTAGAATGTTTCTAGCAGCTCGTATGGCTTCTATATTGAAGATGGCGGTTAACATACTCAAAATGGTGGCTTAAATACTCAAAATGGCGGCTGTAGAATGTTTCTAGCAGCTCGTATTGCTTCTATATTAAAGATGGCGGCTTAAGGACTTAAAATAGCGGGTGGAAGACTCAAAATGGCGGCTGTAGAATGTTTCTAGCAGCTCGTATTGCTTCTATATTCAAGATGACGGTTAACATACTCAAAATGGTGGCTTAAATACTCAAAATGGCGGCTGCAGAATGGTTCTAGTTGCTACATCAAAGATAGCGGTTTAAAGACTCAACATGGCGTGTGGAAGACTTCAAATAGCGGCTAGAAGACACAAAATGGCTGCTAAAAGACTCAAAATGGCGGCTGTTGAATGGATTCAGCAGGCCGTGTGGCTTTTATAAATTTAAGATGGCGGCTAAAAGATTCAAAATAGTGGCTTAAATACTCAAAATGGGTGCTGTAGAATGTTTCTAGCAGCTCGTATGGCTTCTATATTGAAGATGGCGGTTAAAAGAACCAACATGGCTGGTAGAAGACTCAAAATGGCGACTTGAAGATTCAAAATGGCGGCTGCAGAATTGTTATAGTTGCTACATCAAAGAAAGTCTCAACATGCGGGTGGAAGACTTCCAATAGCGGCTAGAAGTCACAAAATGGCGGCTAAAAGACTCAAAAAGGCGGCTGTAGAATGGTTCAGCAGCGCGTATGGCTTCTATATTAAATTTTTGGGTAGCAGACTCTAAATTGTGGCTTAAATACTCAAAATGGCGGCTGTAGAATGTTTTTAGCAGCTCGTATGGCTTCTGTATTAAATATGGCGGCTAAAAGAACCAACATGGCGTGTAAAAGACTCAAAATATCGTCTGTAGAATGTTTCAGCAGCTTGTATGGTTTCTATATTAAAGATGGCGGCTAACAGACTCAAAATTGTTGCTTAAATACTCAAAATGGCGGCTGTAGATTGGTTTCAGCAGCGCGTATGGCTTCTATATTAATACTGGGGGTAGCAGACTTAAAATTGTGACTTAAATACTCAAAATGGCGTCTGTAGAATGTTTTTAGCAACGTGTTTGGCTTTTATATTAAAGATGACGGCTAAACGACTCAAAATGCCGGGTGGAAGACACAAAATGGTGGCTTAAGTACTCAAAATGGCGGCTGTAGATTGTTTCTGCAGCATGTGTGGCTTTTATATTAAAGATGGCGGGTGGAAAACACAAAATGGCGGCTAAAAGTCTCAAAAAGGCGGCTGTAGAATGGTTCAGCAGCGCGTCTGGCTTCTATATTAAATATGGGGGTAGCAGACTCAAAATAACGGCTGTAGAATTGTTGTAGATGCTACATCATCAATCGGCTTAAATATTCAAAATAGCTGGAAAAGGACGTAGCTTAAAATGGCGGCTGTAGGATGTTTTCAGCAGCTTGTATGGCTTTTATATTAAAGATGGCAGTTGGAAGACACAAAATGGTGGCTTAAATACTCAAAAAGGCGGCTGTAGAATGGTTTCAGTATCGCGTATGGATCTATATTAAAGATTGCAGCTAAAAGACTCAAAATAACGGCTGTAGAATTGTTGTAGATGCTACATCATCAATCGGCTTAACTACTCAAAATAGCTGGAAAAGGACATCTGTAGAACCTGATACATCAAAGATAACGGTTTAAAGGCTCAAAAACCTTTGGTCAGAAAACATAACTGAACATATGTTTATACAAGTTCCTAATGCAGTTTAAAATCCCAACGTAAATGAATTCGCACATAATACATAATATATAATAGAATTGTCGTTGTGTTTTGAAAGTAGTACAGATATTGTATCAAAAACTTTGTCGACTATACGCGGCACAAACCTCAAGAATGTAAAAAACATCCTTTTTTAATGTTTTTTTCAAATCCAACATGTATTCAATTATATTAAAAAGCTGTAATTGATGATTTTGTATACTTACAAATTTTAGTATATATGCCTGTGGGGCTGTACTAACAATACCATTTGGAGGTAAAAACTTTGAGTAGATACCCAAATATGTTCACCAAAGGTTAAAGTAACACAGTAACATAACAATAGTTAATAGTTATTAACCAATTAATTGTCCAAACAATACGCATTCTGGATCACATATTTATGGTAAACATTCAATTTAAATACAGATTAAATGGCAAACCCGAAATTAAAATTGACAACTGTGATATTAAATTGAAAGAAATATAATTTTACAGTTGAATGTCTAAAGGAAAAATACAAAGTTGTGTCAGGGCGTCTAGAATAACAATATCTGAATTAATACACATTTGAAGTGAAATCTTGCACATAATACATAATTGACGTTTCTTTAATTACGGACAAATAGATAAAGCAAGAATTGATTTTAGCCATACGCACTGCAATGAAAATCTTAATTTAAAACATTTGTGCTATTAAAGTGTATCAATAAAATTTTGAAAAAGTGGAAAAATACGAGTATTGCTACTCCAACCGGTGTCCATTATTAAGCCAGATAACAAAAAATGATGATCCTATACAGGGTGCTCATACTGGCATATCAAGAACATTGGACAAAAAAAGAAAACATTATTATTGTTATAATGCCCGTCTAAACAACGTCCAAACATTTACAAATATTACAATTAGATGAAATCAATATTGTGATTTAGACGAATAAGTGCTAGTGACCTGTAAACACGGTAAGAAAATAATCAACGACTATTTCACGGATACCAAATCAAACTAAAACATGTATCAAACGGTAACGTATTTTCTTAAATTTGACTCATCCCTAATAACAGATTTTTATGGTACGGTTTAAGCCGTACCTATAAAATTTGCTTCCTACAAGGGCACTTGACAGAGCCACATAAATGCTGACATATCTTGCATTTGACAAATAAATTCGTCATAACTGTCCTATCGAAATGTTAAAAATATAATGGTAGTCGGCAAATTTGTCAACACGAATGATGTAATGACAAAATTTGCCAACAGCTTGGCTAAGTCAACCGATCATTCAAACACACTGTTTTATTATAAACCAGAGGGCCAAAGCTAACTTGAACCACATCAACGATTGTATACCCTTGCAATTTTTGTACCTACCTAACTTACCTATAGCCATCAAAGTAGAAAAACGTTTTATATAAGACATACAATCGAATTTTCTGAAGTGCGCCCGTTCGTTTGTTTATAAGGTACGCTGTGAGTTATAAGCATCACGGGGCAACGCAGAGCCTGTTTCAAAATCAAAAAACACGAGAAACGTTTCGACACCATCCGATCGGCTGAATCTGCTCAAAAAGTGCACGCGATTATTTATAAAGTCAATAAGGGCCCTGGCAAAGGATCTTTATGTTTCTGACGGTCTTATCCGTCGAGTTGCCCATAAAGATCTCCGGTATAAGTCCTAATGTATGCGAAGAGGACAGTTTATGTCAAATAAAACACGGGAATAACGAGTTATACGTTCAAAACGTCTTCTTAACAAAAGGAAACACCCTTAAGCGGCGGAGATGTTATGGTTTTTTTCTGACAAATAAATTTTGACCAAGATTAGAAGATTAACAGGATAAATGACAGGTGGCTATGTTTCAATCCTACAGAGGTACCAGTGGTTATGCACACCAAGTTTCCAGCCACTGTTATTGTTTTAGGTGTTGTGAGCAACAAAGGACATGTGTTGCAACCGCTTAAATACTCAAAATGGTGGCTGTAGATTGTTTCAGCAGCTCGTATGGCTTCTATATTAAAGATGGCGGCTTAAGGACTTAAAATAGCGGGTGGAAGACTCAAAATGGCGGCTGTAGAATGTTTCTAGCAGCTCGTATTGCTTCTATATTCAAGATGACGGTTAACATACTCAAAATGGTGGCTTAAATACTCAAAATGGCGGCTGCAGAATGGTTCTAGTTGCTACATCAAAGATAGCGGTTTAAAGACTCAACATGGCGTGTGGAAGACTTCAAATAGCGGCTAGAAGACACAAAATGGCTGCTAAAAGACTCAAAATGGCGGCTGTTGAATGGATTCAGCAGGCCGTGTGGCTTTTATAAATTTAAGATGGCGGCTAAAAGATTCAAAATAGTGGCTTAAATACTCAAAATGGGTGCTGTAGAATGTTTCTAGCAGCTCGTATGGCTTCTATATTGAAGATGGCGGTTAAAAGAACCAACATGGCTGGTAGAAGACTCAAAATGGCGACTTGAAGATTCAAAATGGCGGCTGCAGAATTGTTATAGTTGCTACATCAAAGAAAGTCTCAACATGCGGGTGGAAGACTTCCAATAGCGGCTAGAAGTCACAAAATGGCGGCTAAAAGACTCAAAAAGGCGGCTGTAGAATGGTTCAGCAGCGCGTATGGCTTCTATATTAAATTTTTGGGTAGCAGACTCTAAATTGTGGCTTAAATACTCAAAATGGCGGCTGTAGAATGTTTTTAGCAGCTCGTATGGCTTCTGTATTAAATATGGCGGCTAAAAGAACCAACATGGCGTGTAAAAGACTCAAAATATCGTCTGTAGAATGTTTCAGCAGCTTGTATGGTTTCTATATTAAAGATGGCGGCTAACAGACTCAAAATTGTTGCTTAAATACTCAAAATGGCGGCTGTAGATTGGTTTCAGCAGCGCGTATGGCTTCTATATTAATACTGGGGGTAGCAGACTTAAAATTGTGACTTAAATACTCAAAATGGCGTCTGTAGAATGTTTTTAGCAACGTGTTTGGCTTTTATATTAAAGATGACGGCTAAACGACTCAAAATGCCGGGTGGAAGACACAAAATGGTGGCTTAAGTACTCAAAATGGCGGCTGTAGATTGTTTCTGCAGCATGTGTGGCTTTTATATTAAAGATGGCGGGTGGAAAACACAAAATGGCGGCTAAAAGTCTCAAAAAGGCGGCTGTAGAATGGTTCAGCAGCGCGTCTGGCTTCTATATTAAATATGGGGGTAGCAGACTCAAAATAACGGCTGTAGAATTGTTGTAGATGCTACATCATCAATCGGCTTAAATATTCAAAATAGCTGGAAAAGGACGTAGCTTAAAATGGCGGCTGTAGGATGTTTTCAGCAGCTTGTATGGCTTTTATATTAAAGATGGCAGTTGGAAGACACAAAATGGTGGCTTAAATACTCAAAAAGGCGGCTGTAGAATGGTTTCAGTATCGCGTATGGATCTATATTAAAGATTGCAGCTAAAAGACTCAAAATAACGGCTGTAGAATTGTTGTAGATGCTACATCATCAATCGGCTTAACTACTCAAAATAGCTGGAAAAGGACATCTGTAGAACCTGATACATCAAAGATAACGGTTTAAAGGCTCAAAAACCTTTGGTCAGAAAACATAACTGAACATATGTTTATACAAGTTCCTAATGCAGTTTAAAATCCCAACGTAAATGAATTCGCACATAATACATAATATATAATAGAATTGTCGTTGTGTTTTGAAAGTAGTACAGATATTGTATCAAAAACTTTGTCGACTATACGCGGCACAAACCTCAAGAATGTAAAAAACATCCTTTTTTAATGTTTTTTTCAAATCCAACATGTATTCAATTATATTAAAAAGCTGTAATTGATGATTTTGTATACTTACAAATTTTAGTATATATGCCTGTGGGGCTGTACTAACAATACCATTTGGAGGTAAAAACTTTGAGTAGATACCCAAATATGTTCACCAAAGGTTAAAGTAACACAGTAACATAACAATAGTTAATAGTTATTAACCAATTAATTGTCCAAACAATACGCATTCTGGATCACATATTTATGGTAAACATTCAATTTAAATACAGATTAAATGGCAAACCCGAAATTAAAATTGACAACTGTGATATTAAATTGAAAGAAATATAATTTTACAGTTGAATGTCTAAAGGAAAAATACAAAGTTGTGTCAGGGCGTCTAGAATAACAATATCTGAATTAATACACATTTGAAGTGAAATCTTGCACATAATACATAATTGACGTTTCTTTAATTACGGACAAATAGATAAAGCAAGAATTGATTTTAGCCATACGCACTGCAATGAAAATCTTAATTTAAAACATTTGTGCTATTAAAGTGTATCAATAAAATTTTGAAAAAGTGGAAAAATACGAGTATTGCTACTCCAACCGGTGTCCATTATTAAGCCAGATAACAAAAAATGATGATCCTATACAGGGTGCTCATACTGGCATATCAAGAACATTGGACAAAAAAAGAAAACATTATTATTGTTATAATGCCCGTCTAAACAACGTCCAAACATTTACAAATATTACAATTAGATGAAATCAATATTGTGATTTAGACGAATAAGTGCTAGTGACCTGTAAACACGGTAAGAAAATAATCAACGACTATTTCACGGATACCAAATCAAACTAAAACATGTATCAAACGGTAACGTATTTTCTTAAATTTGACTCATCCCTAATAACAGATTTTTATGGTACGGTTTAAGCCGTACCTATAAAATTTGCTTCCTACAAGGGCACTTGACAGAGCCACATAAATGCTGACATATCTTGCATTTGACAAATAAATTCGTCATAACTGTCCTATCGAAATGTTAAAAATATAATGGTAGTCGGCAAATTTGTCAACACGAATGATGTAATGACAAAATTTGCCAACAGCTTGGCTAAGTCAACCGATCATTCAAACACACTGTTTTATTATAAACCAGAGGGCCAAAGCTAACTTGAACCACATCAACGATTGTATACCCTTGCAATTTTTGTACCTACCTAACTTACCTATAGCCATCAAAGTAGAAAAACGTTTTATATAAGACATACAATCGAATTTTCTGAAGTGCGCCCGTTCGTTTGTTTATAAGGTACGCTGTGAGTTATAAGCATCACGGGGCAACGCAGAGCCTGTTTCAAAATCAAAAAACACGAGAAACGTTTCGACACCATCCGATCGGCTGAATCTGCTCAAAAAGTGCACGCGATTATTTATAAAGTCAATAAGGGCCCTGGCAAAGGATCTTTATGTTTCTGACGGTCTTATCCGTCGAGTTGCCCATAAAGATCTCCGGTATAAGTCCTAATGTATGCGAAGAGGACAGTTTATGTCAAATAAAACACGGGAATAACGAGTTATACGTTCAAAACGTCTTCTTAACAAAAGGAAACACCCTTAAGCGGCGGAGATGTTATGGTTTTTTTCTGACAAATAAATTTTGACCAAGATTAGAAGATTAACAGGATAAATGACAGGTGGCTATGTTTCAATCCTACAGAGGTACCAGTGGTTATGCACACCAAGTTTCCAGCCACTGTTATTGTTTTAGGTGTTGTGAGCAACAAAGGACATGTGTTGCAACCGCTTAAATACTCAAAATGGTGGCTGTAGATTGTTTCAGCAGCTCGTATGGCTTCTATATTAAAGATGGCGGCTAACAGACTCAAAATTGTGGCTTAAATACTCAAAATGGCGGCTGTAGAATGGTTTCAGCAGCGCGTATGGATCTATATTAAAGATGGCAGCTAAAAGACTCAAAATAACGGCTGTAGAATTGTTTTAAATGCTACATCATTTACCGGCATATATATTCAAAAAAGCTGGAAAAGGAAGTAGCTTAAAATGGCGGCTGTAGGATGGTTTCAGCAGCTCGTATGGCTTCTATATTAAAGATGGCGGCTAAAAGAACCAACATGGCGTGTAGAAGCCTCAAAATATCGTCTGTAGAATGTTTCTAGCAGCTCGTATTGCTTCTATATTAAAGATGGTGGCTTAAATACTCGAAATGACGGCTATAGAATGTTTCAGCAGCTTGTATGGCTTCTATATTAAAGATGGCGGCTAACAGACTCAAAATTCTGCCTTAATACTCAAAATGGCGGCTGTAGAATGGTTTTAGCAGCGCGTATGGATATAGATCCATATATTAAAGATGGCAGCTAAAAGACTCACAATAACGGCTGTAGAATTGTTGTAGATGCTACATCATCAACCGGCTTAAATATTCAAAATAGCTGGAAAAGGACGTAGCTTAAAATGGCGGCTGTAGGATGGTTTCAGCAGCTCGTATTGCTTCTATATCAAAGATGGTGGCTTAAATACTCGAAATGGAGGATGTATAATGTTTAAAGCAGCTCGTATGGCTTTTATATTAAAGATGGCGGCTAAAAGAACCAAAATTGTGGATTAAATACTCAAAATGGCGGCTGTAGAATGGTTTCAGCAGCGCGTATGGATCTATATTAAAGATGGCAGCTAAAAGACTCAAAATAACGGCTGTAGAATTGTTGTAGATGCTACATCATCAACCGGCTTAAATATTCAAAATAGCTGGAAAAGGACGTAGCTTAAAATGGCGGCTGTAGGATGGTTTCAGCAGCTCGTATTGCTTCTATATCAAAGATTGTGGCTTAAATACTCGAAATGGAGGATGTATAATGTTTAAAGCAGCTCGTATGGCTTTTATATTAAAGATGGCGGCTAAAAGAACCAAAATTGTGGATTAAATACTCAAAATGGCGGCTGTTGAATGGATTCAGCAGCTCGTATGGCTTCTATATTGAAGATGGCGGTTAAAAGAACCAACATGGCTGGTAGAAGACTCAAAATGGCGACTAGAAGATCCAAAATGGCGGCTGCAGAATTGTTCTAGTTGATACATCAAAGAAAGACTCAACATGGCGTGTGGAAGACTTCCAATAGCGGCTAGAAGACATAAAATGGCGTCTAAAAGACTCAAAAAGGCGGCTGCAGAATATTTTTAGCAGCTCGTATGACTCCTATATTCAAGATGACGTCTAACAGAACCAAAATGGCTGGCAAAAGACTCAAAAAGGCGACTAGAAGATTCAAAATGGCAGCTGCAGAATTCTTCTAGTTGCTACATCAAAGAAAGACTCAACATGGCGGGTGGAAGACTTCAAATAGCGGCTAGAAGACACAAAATGGCTGCTAAAAGACTCAAAATGGCGGCTGTTGAATGGATTCAGCAGCGCGTGTGGCTTTTATAAATTTGAGATGGCGGAAGACTTTAAATATGGCGGGTGGAAGACTTCCAATAGCGGCTAGAAGACATAAAATGGCGTCTAAGAGACTCAAAAAGGCGGCTGTAGAATGGTTTCAGCAGCTCGTATTGCTTCTATATTAAATATGGTGGCTAAAAGAACCGAAATGACGAATAGAATACTCTAAATGGAGGCTGCAGAATGTTTTTAGCAGCTCGTATGACTCCTATATTCAAGATGACGTCTAACAGAACCAAAATGGCTGGTAAAAGACTCAAAAAGGCGACTAGAAGATTCAAAATGGCAGCTGCAGAATTGTTCTAGTTGCTACATCAAAGAAAGACTCAGCATGGCGGGGGTATGGGGGTAGCAGACTCTAAATTGTGGCTTAAATACTCAAAATGGTGGCTGTAAAATGTTTTTAGCAGTTTGTATGGCTTCTGTATTAAATATGGCGGCTAAAAGAACCAACATGGCGTGTAGAAGACTCAAAATATCGTCTGTAGAATGTTTCTAGCAGCTCGTATTGCTTTTATATTAAAGATGGTGGCTTAAATACTCGAAATGACGGCTATAGAATGTTTCAGCAGCTTGTATGGCTTCTATATTAAAGATGGCGGCTAACATACTCAATATGGTGACTTAAATAATCAAAATGGCGTCTGTAGAATGTTTTTAGCAACGCGTTTGGCTTCTATATTAAAGATGGCGGCTAAAAGACTCAAAATGCCGGGTGGAAGACACAAAATGGTGGCTTAAGTACTCAAAATGGCGGCTGTAGATTGTTTCAGCAGCGTGTGTGGCGTTTATATTAAAGATGCCGGGTGGAAGACACAAAATGGCGGCTAAAAGACTTAAAAAGGCGGCTGTAGAATAGTTCAGCAGCGCGTCTGGCTTCTATATTAAATATGGGGGTAGCAGACTCTAAATTGTGGCTTAAATACTCAAAATAACGGCTGTAGAATTGTTGTAGATGCTACATCATCAATCGGCTTAAATATTCAAAATAGCTGGATAAGGACGTAGCTTAAAATGGCGGCTGTAGGATGTTTTCAGCAGCTCGTATGGCTTCTATATTAAAGATGGCGGTTGGAAGACACAAAATGGTGGCTTAAATACTCAAAAAGGCGGCTGTAGAATGGTTTCAGTAGCGCGTATGGATCTATATTAAAGATTGCAGCTAAAAGACTCAAAATAACGGCTGTAGAATTGTTCTAGATGCTACATCATCAATCGGCTTAAATACTCAAAATAGCTGGAAAAGGACATCTGTAGAACCTGCTACATCAAAGATAACGGTTTAAGGGCTCAAAAACCTTTGGTCAGAAAACATAACTGAACATATGTTTATACAAGTTCCTAATGCAGTTTAAAATCCCAACGTAAATGAATTCGCACATAATACATTCTATTCTAATTTATAATAGAATTTTCGTTGTGTTTTGAAAGTAGTACAGATGTTGTATCAAAAACTTTGTCGACTATACGCGGCACAAACCTCAAGAATGTAAAAAACATCCTTTTTTAATGTTTTTTTCAAATCCAACATGTATTCAATTATATTAAAAAGCTGTAATTGATGATTTTGTAACAATACCATTTGGAGGTAAAAACTTCGAGTAGATACCCAAATATGTTCACCAATGGTTAAAGTAACACAGTAACATAACAATAGTTAATAGTTATTAACCAATTAATTGTCCAAACAATACGCATTCTGGATCACATATTAATGGTAAACATTTCTATTTAAATACAGATTAAATGGCAAACCCGAAATTAAAATTGACAACTGTGCTATTAAATTGAAAGAAATATAATTTTACAGTTGAATGTCTAAAGGAAAAATACAAAGTTGTGTCAAGGCGTCTAGAATAACAATATCTGAATTAATACACATTTGAAGTGAAATCTTGCACATAATACATAATTGACGTTTCTTTAATTACGGACAAATAGATAAAGCAAGAATTGATTTTAGCCATACGCACTGCAATGAAAATCTTAATTTAAAACATTTGTGCTATTAAAGTGTATCAACAAAATTTTGAAAAAAGTGGAAAAATACGAGTATCGCTACTCCAACCGGTGTCCATTATTAAGTCAGATAACAAAAAATGATGATCCTATACAGGGTGCTCATACTGGCATATCAAGAACATTGGACAAAAAACGAAAACATTATTATTGTTATAATGCCCGTCTAAACAACGTCCAAACATTTACAAATATTACAATTAGATGAAATCAATATTGTGATTTAGACGAATAAGTGCTAGTGACCTGTAAACACGGTAAGAAAATAATCAACGACTCTTTCACTCGTATTTTCTTAAATTTGACTCATCCCTAATAACAGATTTTTATGGTACGGTTTAAGCCGCACCAACAAAATTTGCTTCCTGCAAGGGCACTTGACAGAGCCACATAAATGCTGACATATCTTGCATTTGACAAATGAATTCGTCATAACTGTCCTATCGAAACGTTAAAAATATAATGGTAGTCGGCAAATTTGTCAACACGAATGATGTAATGACAAAATTTGCCAACAGCTTGGCTAAGTCAACCGATCATTCAAACACACTGTTTTATTATAAACCAGAGGGCCAAAGCTAACTTGAACCACATCAACGCCTGTATACCGTTGCAATTTTTTTACCTACCTACCTAACCTATAGCCATCAAAGTAGAAAAACGTTTTATATAAGACGGGTAATATTTGCGTAGAATTATCATCCATACAATCGAATTTTCTGAAGTGCGCCCGTTCGTTTGTTTTTAAGGTACGCTGTGAGTTATAAGCATCAGGGGGCAACGCAGAGCCTGTTTCAAAATCAAAAAACACGAGAATCGTTTCGACACCATCCGATCGGCTGAATCTGCTCAAAAAGTGGACGCGATTATTTATAAAGACCATTTAAAGTCAATAAGGGCCCTGGCAAAGGATCTTTATGTTTCTGACGGTCTTATCCGTCGAGTTGCCCATAAAGATCTCCGGTATAAGTCCTAATTTATGCGAAGAGGACAGTTTATGTCAAATAAAACACGGGAATAACGATTTATACGTTCAAAACGTCTTCTTAACAAAAGGAAATACCCTTAAGCGGCGGAGATGTTATGGTTTTTTTCTGACAAATAAATTTTGACCAAGACCAGAAGATTAACAGGATAAATGACAGGTGGCTGTGTTCCAATCCTACAGAGGTACCAGTGGTTATACACACCAAGTTTCCAGCCACTGTTATTGTTTTAGGTGTTGTGAGCAACAAAGGACATGTGTTGCAACCGCTTAAATACTCAAAATGGTGGCTGTAGATTGTTTCAGCAGCTCGTATGGCTTCTATATTAAAGATGGCGGCTAACAGACTCAAAATTGTGGCTTAAATACTCAAAATGGCGGCTGTAGAATGGTTTCAGCAGCGCGTATGGATCTATATTAAAGATGGCAGCTAAAAGACTCAAAATAACGGCTGTAGAATTGTTGTAGATGCTACATCATTTACCGGCATAAATATTCAAAAAAGCTGGAAAAGGACCTAGCTTAAAATGGCTGCTGTAGGATGGTTTCAGCAGTTCGTATGGCTTCTGTATTAAATATGGCGGCTAAAAGAACCAACATGGCGTGTAGAAGACTCAAAATATCGTCTGTAGAATGTTTCTAGCAGCTCGTATTGCTTTTATATTAAAGATGGTGGCTTAAATACTCGAAATGACGGCTATAGAATGTTTCAGCAGCTTGTATGGCTTCTATATTAAAGATGGCGGCTAACAGACTCAAAATGGTGACTTAAATAATCAAAATGGCGTCTGTAGAATGTTTTTAGCAACGCGTTTGGCTTCTACATTAAAGATGGCGGCTAAAAGACTCAAAATGCCGGGTGGAAGACACAAAATGGTGGCTTAAGTACTCAAAATGGCGGCTGTAGAATAGTTCAGCAGCGCGTCTGGCTTCTATATTAAATATGGGGGTAGCATACTCTAAATTGTGGCTTAAATACTCAAAATAACGGCTGTAGAATTGTTGTAGATGCTACATCATCAATCGGCTTAAATATTCAAAATAGCTGGAAAAGGACGTAGCTTAAAATGGCGGCTGTAGGATGTTTTGGCTCGTATTGCTTCTATATTAAAGATGGCGGTTGGAAGAAACAAAATGGTGGCTTAAATACTCAAAAAGGCGGCTGTAGAATAGTTCAGCAGCGCGTCTGGCTTCTATATTAAATATGGGGGTAGCATACTCTAAATTGTGGCTAAAATACTCAAAATAACGGCTGTAGAATTGTTGTAGATGCTACATCATCAATCGTCTTAAATATTCAAAATAGCTGGAAAAGGACGTAGCTTAAAATGGCGGCTGTAGGATGTTTTGGCTCGTATGGCTTCTATATTAAAGATGGCGGTTGGAAGACACAAAATGGTGGCTTAAATACTCAAAAAGGCGGCTGTAGAATGGTTTCAGTATCGCGTATGGATCTATATTAAAGATTGCAGCTAAAAGACTCAAAATAACGGCTGTAGAATTGTTGTAGATGCTACATCATCAATCGGCTTAAATATTCAAAATAGCTGGAAAAGGACGTAGCTTAAAATGGCGGCTGTAGGATGTTTTGGCTCGTATTGCTTCTATATTAAAGATGGCGGTTGGAAGAAACAAAATGGTGGCTTAAATACTCAAAAAGGCGGCTGTAGAATAGTTCAGCAGCGCGTCTGGCTTCTATATTAAATATGGGGGTAGCATACTCTAAATTGTGGCTAAAATACTCAAAATAACGGCTGTAGAATTGTTGTAGATGCTACATCATCAATCGGCTTAAATATTCAAAATAGCTGGAAAAGGACGTAGCTTAAAATGGCGGCTGTAGGATGTTTTGGCTCGTATGGCTTCTATATTAAAGATGGCGGTTGGAAGACACAAAATGGTGGCTTAAATACTCAAAAAGGCGGCTGTAGAATGGTTTCAGTATCGCGTATGGATCTATATTAAAGATTGCAGCTAAAAGACTCAAAATAACGGCTGTAGAATTGTTCTAGATGCTACATCATCAATCGGCTTAAATACTCAAAATAGCTGGAAAAGGACATCTGTAGAACCTGCTACATCAAAGATAACGGTTTAAAGGCTCAAAAACCTTTGGTCAGAAAACATAACTGAACATATGTTTATACAAGTTCCTAATGCAGTTTAAAATCCCAACGTAAATGAATTCGCACATAATACATAATATATAATAGAATTTTCGTTGTGTTTTGAAAGTAGTACAGATGTTGTATCAAAAACTTTGTCGACTATACGCGGCACAAACCTCAAGAATGTAAAAAACATCCTTTTTTAATGTTTTTTTCAAATCCAACATGTATTCAATTATATTAAAAAGCTGTAATTTATGATTTTGTATACCTACAAATTTTAGTATATATGCCTGTGGGCCTGTACTAACAATACCATTTGGAGGTAAAAACTTCGAGTAGATACCCAAATATGTTCACCAATGGTTAAAGTAACACAGTAACATAACAATAGTTAATAGTTATTAACCAATTAATTGTCCAAACAATACGCATTCTGGATCACATATTTATGGTAAGCATTTCTATTTAAATACAGATTAAATGGCAAACCCGAAATTAAAATGTACAACTGTGCTATTAAATTGAAAGAAATATAATTTTACAGTTGAATGTCTAAAGGAAAAATACAAAGTTGTGTCAGGGCGTCTAGAATAACAATATCTGAATTAATACACATTTGAAGTGAAATCTTGCACATAATACATAATTAACGTTTCTTTAATTACGGACAAATAGATATAGCAAGAATTGATTTTAGCCATACGCACTGCAATGAAAATCTTAATTTAAAACATTTGTGCTATTAAAGTGTATCAATAAAATTTTGAAAAAGTGGAAAAATACGAGTATCGCTACTCCAACCGGTGTCCATTATTAAGCCAGATAACAAAAAATGATGATCCTATACAGGGTGCTCATACTGGCATATCAAGAACATTGGACAAAAAAGAAAACATTATTATTGTTATAATGCCCGTCTAAACAACGTCCAAACATTTACAAATATTACAATTAGATGAAATCAATATTGTGATTTAGGCGAATAAGTGCTAGTGACCTGTAAACACGGTAAGAAAATAATCAACGACTCTTTCACTCGTATTTTCTTAAATTTGACTCATCCCTAATAACAGATTTTTATGGTACGGTTTAAGCCGTACCAACAAAATTTGCTTCCTGCAAGGGCACTTGACAGAGCCACATAAATGCTGACATATCTTGCATTTGACAAATGAATTCGTCATAACTGTCCTATCGAAATGTTAAAAATATAATGGTAGTCGGCAAATTTGTCAACACGAATGATGTAATGACAAAATTTGCCAACAGCTTGGCTAAGTCAACCGATCATTCAAACACACTGTTTTATTATGAACCAGAGGGCCAAAGCTAACTTGAACCACATCAACGCCTGTATACCCTTGCAATTTTTTTACCTACCTACCTTACCTATAGCCATCAAAGTAGAAAAACGTTTTATATAAGGCGGGTAATATTTGCGTAGAATTATCATCCATACAATCGAATTTTCTGAAGTGCGCCCGTTCGTTTGTTTTTAAGGTACGCTGTGAGTTATAAGCATCAGGGGGCAACGCAGAGCCTGTTTCAAAATCAAAAAACACGAGAAACGTTTCGACACCATCCGATCGGCTGAATCTGCTCAAAAAGTGGACGCGATTATTTATAAAGACCCTTCAAAGTCATAAGGGCCCTGGCAAAGGATCTTTATGTTTCTGACGGTCTTATCCGTCGATTTGCCCATAAAGATCTCCGGTATAAGTCCTAATTTATGCGAAGAGGACAGTTTATGTCAAATAAAACACGGGAATAACGAGTTACGTTCAAAACGTCTTCTTAACATAAGGAAACACCCTTAAGCGGCGGAGATGTTATGGTTTTTTTCTGACAAATAAATGTTGACCAAGACCAGAAGATTAACAGGATAAATGACAGGTGGCTATGTTCCAATCCTACAGAGGTACCAGTGGTTATACACACCAAGTTTCCAGCCACTGTTATTGTTTTAGGTGTTGTGAGCAACAAAGGACATGTGTTGCAACCGCTTAAATACTCAAAATGGTGGCTGTAGATTGTTTCAGCAGCTCGTATGGCTTCTATATTAAAGATGGCGGCTAACAGACTCAAAATTGTGGCTTAAATACTCAAAATGGCGGCTGTAGAATGGTTTCAGCAGCGCGTATGGATCTATATTAAAGATGGCAGCTAAAAGACTCAAAATAACGGCTGTAGAATTGTTGTAGATGCTACATCATTTACCGGCATAAATATTCAAAAAAGCTGGAAAAGGACCTAGCTTAAAATGGCTGCTGTAGGATGGTTTCAGCAGTTCGTATGGCTTCTGTATTAAATATGGCGGCTAAAAGAACCAACATGGCGTGTAGAAGACTCAAAATATCGTCTGTAGAATGTTTCTAGCAGCTCGTATTGCTTTTATATTAAAGATGGTGGCTTAAATACTCGAAATGACGGCTATAGAATGTTTCAGCAGCTTGTATGGCTTCTATATTAGAGATGGCGGCTAACAGACTCAAATGGTGACTTAAATAATCAAAATGGCGTCTGTAGAATGTTTTTAGCAACGCGTTTGGCTTCTACATTAAAGATGGCGGCTAAAAGACTCAAAATGCCGGGTGGAAGACACAAAATGGTGGCTTAAGTACTCAAAATGGCGGCTGTAGAATAGTTCAGCAGCGCGTCTGGCTTCTATATTAAATATGGGGGTAGCATACTCTAAATTGTGGCTTAAATACTCAAAATAACGGCTGTAGAATTGTTGTAGATGCTACATCATCAATCGGCTTAAATATTCAAAATAGCTGGAAAAGGACGTAGCTTAAAATGGCGGCTGTAGGATGTTTTGGCTCGTATTGCTTCTATATTAAAGATGGCGGTTGGAAGAAACAAAATGGTGGCTTAAATACTCAAAAAGGCGGCTGTAGAATAGTTCAGCAGCGCGTCTGGCTTCTATATTAAATATGGGGGTAGCATACTCTAAATTGTGGCTAAAATACTCAAAATAACGGCTGTAGAATTGTTGTAGATGCTACATCATCAATCGGCTTAAATATTCAAAATAGCTGGAAAAGGACGTAGCTTAAAATGGCGGCTGTAGGATGTTTTGGCTCGTATGGCTTCTATATTAAAGATGGCGGTTGGAAGACACAAAATGGTGGCTTAAATACTCAAAAAGGCGGCTGTAGAATGGTTTCAGTATCGCGTATGGATCTATATTAAAGATTGCAGCTAAAAGACTCAAAATAACGGCTGTAGAATTGTTCTAGATGCTACATCATCAATCGGCTTAAATACTCAAAATAGCTGGAAAAGGACATCTGTAGAACCTGCTACATCAAAGATAACGGTTTAAAGGCTCAAAAACCTTTGGTCAGAAAACATAACTGAACATATGTTTATACAAGTTCCTAATGCAGTTTAAAATCCCAACGTAAATGAATTCGCACATAATACATAATATATAATAGAATTTTCGTTGTGTTTTGAAAGTAGTACAGATGTTGTATCAAAAACTTTGTCGACTATACGCGGCACAAACCTCAAGAATGTAAAAAACATCCTTTTTTAATGTTTTTTTCAAATCCAACATGTATTCAATTATATTAAAAAGCTGTAATTTATGATTTTGTATACCTACAAATTTTAGTATATATGCCTGTGGGCCTGTACTAACAATACCATTTGGAGGTAAAAACTTCGAGTAGATACCCAAATATGTTCACCAATGGTTAAAGTAACACAGTAACATAACAATAGTTAATAGTTATTAACCAATTAATTGTCCAAACAATACGCATTCTGGATCACATATTTATGGTAAGCATTTCTATTTAAATACAGATTAAATGGCAAACCCGAAATTAAAATGTACAACTGTGCTATTAAATTGAAAGAAATATAATTTTACAGTTGAATGTCTAAAGGAAAAATACAAAGTTGTGTCAGGGCGTCTAGAATAACAATATCTGAATTAATACACATTTGAAGTGAAATCTTGCACATAATACATAATTAACGTTTCTTTAATTACGGACAAATAGATATAGCAAGAATTGATTTTAGCCATACGCACTGCAATGAAAATCTTAATTTAAAACATTTGTGCTATTAAAGTGTATCAATAAAATTTTGAAAAAGTGGAAAAATACGAGTATCGCTACTCCAACCGGTGTCCATTATTAAGCCAGATAACAAAAATGATGATCCTATACAGGGTGCTCATACTGGCATATCAAGAACATTGGACAAAAAAAGAAAACATTATTATTGTTATAATGCCCGTCTAAACAACGTCCAAACATTTACAAATATTACAATTAGATGAAATCAATATTGTGATTTAGACGAATAAGTGCTAGTGACCTGTAAACACGGTAAGAAAATAATCAACGACTCTTTCACTCGTATTTTCTTAAATTTGACTCATCCCTAATAACAGATTTTTATGGTACGGTTTAAGCCGTACCAACAAAATTTGCTTCCTGCAAGTGCACTTGACAGAGCCACATAAATGCTGACATATCTTGCATTTGACAAATGAATTCGTCATAACTGTCCTATCGAAATGTTAAAAATATAATGGTAGTCGGCAAATTTGTCAACACGAATGATGTAATGATAAAATTTGCCAACAGCTTGGCTAAGTCAACCGATCATTCAAACACACTGTTTTATTATAAACCAGAGGGCCAAAGCTAACTTGAACCACATCAACGCCTGTATACCCTTGCAATTGTTTTACCTACCTACCTTACCTATAGCCATCAAAGTAAAAAACGTTTTATATAAGACGGGTAATATTTGCGTAGAATTATCATCCATACAATCGAATTTTCTGAAGTGCGCCCGTTCGTTTGTTTTTAAGGTACGCTGTGAGTTATAAGCATCAGGGGGCAACGCAGAGCCTGTTTCAAAATCAAAAAACACGAGAAACGTTTCGACACCATCCGATCGGCTGAATCTGCTCAAAAAGTGGACGCGATTATTTATAAAGACCCTTTAAAGTCAATAAGGGCCCTGGCAAAGGATCTTTATGTTTCTGACGG
The DNA here is from genome assembly GCF_018902025.1 of Drosophila willistoni. Lineage (NCBI taxonomy): Eukaryota > Metazoa > Arthropoda > Insecta > Diptera > Drosophilidae > Drosophila > Drosophila willistoni. The sequence goes on from NW_025814204.1 coordinate 75,923, forward strand.
TCTTATCCGTCGAGTTGCTTATAAAGATCTCCGGTATAAGTCCTAATTTATGCGAAGAGGACAGTTTATGTCAAATAAAACACGGGAATAACGAGTTATACGTTCAAAACGTCTTCTTAACAAAAGGAAATACCCTTAAGCGGCGGAGATGTTATGGTTTTTTTCTGACAAATAAATTTTGACCAAGACCAGAAGGCTAACAGGATAAATGACAGGTGGCTGTGTTCCAATCCTACAGAGGTACCAGTGGTTATGCACACCAAGTTTCCAGCCACTGTTATTGTTTTAGGTGTTGTGAGCAACAAAGGACATGTGTTGCAACCGCTTAAATACTCAAAATGGTGGCTGTAGATTGTTTCAGCAGCTCGTATGGCTTCTATATTAAAGATGGCGGCTAACAGACTCAAAATTGTGGCTTAAATACTCAAAATAACGGCTGTAGAATGGTTTCAGCAGCGCGTATGGATCTATATTAAAGATGGCAGCTAAAAGACTCAAAATAACGGCTGTAGAATTGTTGTAGATGCTACATCATTTACCGGCATCAATATTCAAAAAAGCTGGAAAAGGACGTAGCTTAAAATGGCGGCTGTAGGATGGTTTCAGCAGTTCGTATGGCTTTTGTATTAAATATGGCGGCTAAAAGAACCAACATGGCGTGTAGAAGACTCAAAATATCGTCTGTAGAATGTTTCTAGCAGCTCGTATTGCTTTTATATTAAAGATGGTGGCTTAAATACTCGAAATGGCGGATGTATAATGTTAAAAGCAGCTCGTATGGCTTTTATATTAAAGATGGCGGCTAAAAGAACCAAAATTGTGGATTAAATACTCAAAATGGCGGCTGTTGAATGGATTCAGCAGCTCGTATGGCTTCTATATTGAAGATGACGACTAACAGAACCAAAATGGCTGGTAAAAGACTCAAAAAGGCGACTAGAAGATTCAAAATGGCAGCTGCAGAATTGTTCTAGTTGCTACATCAAAAAAAGACTCAGCATGGCGGGTGGAAGACTTCCAATAGCGGCTAGAAGACTCAAAATGGCGGCTAAAAGACTCAAAAAGGCGGTTGTAGGATGGTTCAGCAACGCGTATGGCTTCTATATTAAATATGGGGGTAGCAGACTCTAAATTGTGGCTTAAATACTCAAAATAACGGCTGTAGAATTGTTGTAGATGCTACATCATCAATCGGCTTAAATATTCAAAATAGCTGGAAAAGGACGTAGCTTAAAATGGCGGCTGTAGGATGTTTTGGCTCGTATGGCTTCTATATTAAAGATGGCGGTTGGAAGACACAAAATGGTGGCTTAAATACTCAAAAAGGCGGCTGTAGAATAGTTCAGCAGCGCGTCTGGCTTCTATATTAAATATGGGGGTAGCAGACTCTAAATTGTGGCTTAAATACTCAAAATAACGGCTGTAGAATTAATGTAGATGCTACATCATTTACCGGCATAAATATTCAAAAAAGCTGGAAAAGGACGTAGCTTAAAATGGCGGCTGTAGGATGGTTTCAGCAGTTCGTATGGCTTCTGTATTAAATATGGCGGCTAAAAGAACCAACATGGCGTGTAGAAGACTCAAAATATCGTCTGTAGAATGTTTCTAGCAGCTCGTATTGCTTTTATATTAAAGATGGTGGCTTAAATACTCGAAATGGCGGATGTATAATGTTTAAAGCATCTCGTATGGATTTTATATTAAAGATGGCGGCTAAAAGAACCAAAATTGTGGATTAAATACTCAAAATGGCGGCTGTTGAATGGATTCAGCAGCTCGTATGGCTTCTATATTGAAGATGACGTCTAACAGAACCAAAATGGCTGGTAAAAGACTCAAAAAGGCGACTAGAAGATTCAAAATGGCAGCTGCAGAATTGTTCTAGTTGCTACATCAAAAAAAGACTCAAAATGGCTTCTACATTAAAGATGGCGGCTAACAGAACCAAAATGGCGGGTAAAACACTCAAAATGGCGTCTGTAGAATGTTTCTAGCAGCTCGTATTGCTTTTATATTAAAGATGGCGGTTAAAAGAACCAACATGGCTGGTAGAAGACTTAAAATGGCGACTGCAGAATTGTTCTAGTTGCTACATCAAAGATAGCGGTTTAAAGACTTAACATGGCGGGTGGAAAACTTCAAATAGCGGCTTGAAGACACAAAATGGCGGCTAAAAGACTCAAAAAGGCGGATGTATAATGTTTCCAGCAGCTCGTATTGATTCTATATTAACGATGGCGGCTAAAAGAACCAAAATGGCGTCTGTAGAATGTTTTTAGCAGCTCGTATTGCTTCCATATTAAATATAATGGCTTTAATACTTGAAATGTCGGATGTAGAATGTTGTTTTAAAGATGGCGGTTAAAAGAACCAACATGGCGGGTAGAAGACTCAAAATGGCGGGTGAAAGACTCAAAATTGTGGCCTAAATACTCAAAATGGTGGCTGTAGAATGTTTCTAGCAGCTCGTATTGCTTCTATATTAAATATAATGGCTTAAAACACTCAAAATGGCGGCTGTAGAATGTTTCTAGCAGCTCGTATTGCTTGTATATTAAATACAATGGCTTTAATACTTGAAATGGCGGATGTAGAATGTTTCTAGCAGCTCGTATGGCTTATATATTCAAGATGGCGGTTAAAAGAACCAACATGGCGGGTAGAAGACTCAAAATGGTGGCCTAAATACTCAAAATGGCGGCTGTAGAATATATATAATGGCTTAAATACTCGAAATGGCGGATGTAGAAAGTTTCTGGCAGCTCGTATTGCTTCTATATTAAAGATGGCGGTTTAAAGATTCTAAATGGCGGGTGGAAGACTCAAAATAGTGACTTAAATAATCAAAATGGCGAATGTAGAATGGTTCTAGCTGCTTGTATTGCTTCTATATTAAAGATGGTGTCTTAAATACTCGAAATGGCGGATGTAGAATGTTTCTAGCAGCTCGTATGGCTTCTATTTTAAAGATGGCTTTTAAAAGAACCAACATGGTGGGTAGAAGACTCAAAATGGCGGGTGAAAGACTCAAAATGGTGGCCTAAATACTCAAAATGGCGGCTGTAGAATATATATAATGGCTTAAATACTCGAAATGGCGGATGTAGAAAGTTTCTAGCAGCTCGTATTGCTTCTATATTAAAGATGGCGGTTTAAAGACTCTAAATGGCGGGTGGAAGACTCAAAATAGTGACTTAAATAATCAAAATGGCGAATGTAGAATGGTTCTAGCTGCTTGTATTGCTTCTATATTAAAGATGGTGGCTTAAATACTCGAAATGGCGGATGTAGAATGTTTCTAGCAGCTCGTATGGCTTCTATTTTAAAGATGGCTTTTAAAAGAACCAACATGGCGGGTAGAAGACTCAAAATGGCGGGTAGAAGACTCAAAATGGCGACTAGAAGATTCAAAATGGCGGCTGCAGAATTGTTCTAGTTGCTACATCAAAGATAGCGGTTAAAAGACTCAACATCGCGGATGGAAGACTTCAAATAGCGGCTTGAAGACACAAAATGGCGGTTAAAGGCTCAAAAAGGCGGATGTATAATGTTTCCAGCAGCTCGTATGGCTTCTATATTAAAGATGGCGGCTAAAAGAACCAAAATGGCGTGTAAAACACTCAAAATGGCGACTGTAGAATGTTTCTAGCAGCTCGTATTGCTTCTATATTAAATATAATGGCTTTAATACTTGAAATGTCGGATGTAGAATGTTTCTAGCAGCTCGTATTGCTTCTATATTAAAGATGGTGGCTTAAATACTCGAAATGGCGGATGTTTAATGCTTCTAGCAGCTCGTATTGCTTCTATATTAAAGATGGCGGCTTAAGGACTCAACATGGCGGGTGGAAGACTCAAAATAGTGATTTTAATAGAATGGTTCTAGCTGCTTGTATTGCTTCTTTATTAAAGATGGTGGCTTAAATACTCGAAATGGCGGATGTTTAATGTTTCTAGCAGCTCGTATGGCTTTTATATTAAAGATGGCGGCTAAAAGAACCAAAATGGTGGATTAATGGCGGCTGTTGAATGGATTCAGCAGCCCGTGTGGCTTTTATAAATTTATGATGGCGGCTAAATTAGTCAAAATAGTGGCTTAAATACTCAAAATGGGTGCTGTAGAATGTTTCTAGCAGCTCGTATGGCTTCTATATTAAAGATGGCGGTTAAAAGAACCAACGTGGCTGGTAGAAGACTCAAAATGGCTACTAGAAGATTCAAAATGGCGGCTGCAGAATTGTTCTAGTTGCTACATCAAGGATAGCGGTTTAAAGACTCAACATGGCGGGTGGAAGACTTCAAATAGCGGCTTGAAGACACAAAATGGCGGCTAAAAGACTCAAAAAGGCGGATGTATAATGTTTCCAGCAGCTCGTATGGCTTCTATATTAAAGATGGCGGCTAAAAGAACCAAAATGGCGGGTAAAACACTCAATATGGCGGCTGTAGAATGTTTCTAGCAGCTCGTATTGCTTCCATATTAAATATAATGGCTTTAATACATCAAATGTCGGATGTAGAATGTTTCTAGCAGCTCGTATGGCTTATATATTCAAGATGGCGGTGTAAAGAACCAACATGTCGGGTAGAAGACTCAAAATGGCGGGTGAAAGACTCAAAATGGTGGCCCAAATACTCAAAATGCCGGCTGTAGAATGTTTCTAGCAGATCGTATTGCTTCCATATTAAATATAATGGCTTAAATACTCGAAATGGCGGATGTAGAATGTTTCTAGCAGCTCGTATGGCTTTTATATTAAAGATGGCGGCTAAAAGAACCAAAATGGTGGTTTAAATACTCAAAATGGCGGCTGTTGAATGGATTCAGCAGCCCGTGTGGCTTTTATAAATTTATGATGGCGGCTAAAATAGTCAAAATGGTGGCTTAAATACTCAAAATGGGTGCTGTAGAATGTTTCTAGCAGCTCGTATGGCTTCTATATTAAAGATGGCGGTTAAAAGAACCAACATGGCTGGTAGAAGACTCAAAATGGCGACTAGAAGATTCAAAATGGCGGCTAAAAGAACCAAAATTGTGGATTAAATACTCAAAATGGCGGCTGTTGAATGGATTCAGCAGCTCGTATGGCTTCTATATTGAAGATGACGACTAACAGAACCAAAATGGCTGGTAAAAGACTCAAAAAGGCGACTAGAAGATTCAAAATGGCAGCTGCAGAATTGTTCTAGTTGCTACATCAAAAAAAGACTCAGCATGGCGGGTGGAAGACTTCCAATAGCGGCTAGAAGACTCAAAATGGCGGCTAAAAGACTCAAAAAGGCGGTTGTAGGATGGTTCAGCAACGCGTATGGCTTCTATATTAAATATGGGGGTAGCAGACTCTAAATTGTGGCTTAAATACTCAAAATGGCGGCTGTAGAATGTTTTAAGCAGTTTGTATGGCTTCTGTATTTAATATGGCGGCTAAAAGAACCAACATGGCGTGTAGAAGACTCAAAATATCGTCTGTAGAATGTTTCTAGCAGTTCGTATTGCTTTTATATTAAAGATGGTGGCTTAAATACTCGAAATGACGGCTATAGAATGTTTCAGCAGCTTGTATGGCTTCTATATTAAAGATGGCGGCTAACAGACTCAAAATGGTGACTTAAATAATCAAAATGGCGTCTGTAGAATGTTTTTAGCAACGCGTTTGGCTTCTATATTAAAGATGGCGGCTAAAAGACTCAAAATGCCGGGTGGAAGACACAAAATGGTGGCTTAACTACTCAAAATGGCGGCTGTAGAATAGTTCAGCAGCGCGTCTGGTTTCTATATTAAATATGGGGGTAGCAGACTCTAAATTGTGGCTTAAATACTCAAAATAACGGCTGTAGAATTGTTGTAGATGCTACATCATCAATCGGCTTAAATATTCAAAATAGCTGGAAAAGGACGTAGCTTAAAATGGCGGCTGTAGGATGTTTTGGCTCGTATGGCTTCTATATTAAAGATGGCGGTTGGAAGACACAAAATGGTGGCTTAAATACTCAAAAAGGCGGCTGTAGAATAGTTCAGCAGCGCGTCTGGCTTCTATATTAAATATGGGGGTAGCAGACTCTAAATTGTGGCTTAAATACTCAAAATAACGGCTGTAGAATTAATGTAGATGCTACATCATTTACCGGCATAAATATTCAAAAAAGCTGGAAAAGGACGTAGCTTAAAATGGCGGCTGTAGGATGGTTTCAGCAGTTCGTATGGCTTCTGTATTAAATATGGCGGCTAAAAGAACCAACATGGCGTGTAGAAGACTCAAAATATCGTCTGTAGAATGTTTCTAGCAGCTCGTATTGCTTTTATATTAAAGATGGTGGCTTAAATACTCGAAATGGCGGATGTATAATGTTTAAAGCATCTCGTATGGATTTTATATTAAAGATGGCGGCTAAAAGAACCAAAATTGTGGATTAAATACTCAAAATGGCGGCTGTTGAATGGATTCAGCAGCTCGTATGGCTTCTATATTGAAGATGACGTCTAACAGAACCAAAATGGCTGGTAAAAGACTCAAAAAGGCGACTAGAAGATTCAAAATGGCAGCTGCAGAATTGTTCTAGTTGCTACATCAAAAAAAGACTCAAAATGGCTTCTACATTAAAGATGGCGGCTAACAGAACCAAAATGGCGGGTAAAACACTCAAATGGCGTCTGTAGAATGTTTCTAGCAGCTCGTATTGCTTTTATATTAAAGATGGCGGTTAAAAGAACCAACATGGCTGGTAGAAGACTTAAAATGGCGACTGCAGAATTGTTCTAGTTGCTACATCAAAGATAGCGGTTTAAAGACTTAACATGGCGGGTGGAAAACTTCAAATAGCGGCTTGAAGACACAAAATGGCGGCTAAAAGACTCAAAAAGGCGGATGTATAATGTTTCCAGCAGCTCGTATTGATTCTATATTAACGATGGCGGCTAAAAGAACCAAAATGGCGTCTGTAGAATGTTTTTAGCAGCTCGTATTGCTTCCATATTAAATATAATGGCTTTAATACTTGAAATGTCGGATGTAGAATGTTGTTTTAAAGATGGCGGTTAAAAGAACCAACATGGCGGGTAGAAGACTCAAAATGGCGGGTGAAAGACTCAAAATTGTGGCCTAAATACTCAAAATGGTGGCTGTAGAATGTTTCTAGCAGCTCGTATTGCTTCTATATTAAATATAATGGCTTAAAACACTCAAAATGGCGGCTGTAGAATGTTTCTAGCAGCTCGTATTGCTTGTATATTAAATACAATGGCTTTAATACTTGAAATGGCGGATGTAGAATGTTTCTAGCAGCTCGTATGGCTTATATATTCAAGATGGCGGTTAAAAGAACCAACATGGCGGGTAGAAGACTCAAAATGGTGGCCTAAATACTCAAAATGGCGGCTGTAGAATATATATAATGGCTTAAATACTCGAAATGGCGGATGTAGAAAGTTTCTAGCAGCTCGTATTGCTTCTATATTAAAGATGGCGGTTTAAAGACTCTAAATGGCGGGTGGAAGACTCAAAATAGTGACTTAAATAATCAAAATGGCGAATGTAGAATGGTTCTAGCTGCTTGTATTGCTTCTATATTAAAGATGGTGTCTTAAATACTCGAAATGGCGGATGTAGAATGTTTCTAGCAGCTCGTATGGCTTCTATTTTAAAGATGGCTTTTAAAAGAACCAACATGGTGGGTAGAAGACTCAAAATGGCGGGTGAAAGACTCAAAATGGTGGCCTAAATACTCAAAATGGCGGCTGTAGAATATATATAATGGCTTAAATACTCGAAATGGCGGATGTAGAAAGTTTCTAGCAGCTCGTATTGCTTCTATATTAAAGATGGCGGTTTAAAGACTCTAAATGGCGGGTGGAAGACTCAAAATAGTGACTTAAATAATCAAAATGGCGAATGTAGAATGGTTCTAGCTGCTTGTATTGCTTCTATATTAAAGATGGTGGCTTAAATACTCGAAATGGCGGATGTAGAATGTTTCTAGCAGCTCGTATGGCTTCTATTTTAAAGATGGCTTTTAAAAGAACCAACATGGCGGGTAGAAGACTCAAAATGGCGGGTAGAAGACTCAAAATGGCGACTAGAAGATTCAAAATGGCGGCTGCAGAATTGTTCTAGTTGCTACATCAAAGATAGCGGTTTAAAGACTCAACATAGCGGATGGAAGACTTCAAATAGCGGCTTGAAGACACAAAATGGCGGTTAAAGGCTCAAAAAGGCGGATGTATAATGTTTCCAGCAGCTCGTATGGCTTCTATATTAAAGATGGCGGCTAAAAGAACCAAAATGGCGTGTAAAACACTCAAAATGGCGACTGTAGAATGTTTCTAGCAGCTCGTATTGCTTCTATATTAAATATAATGGCTTTAATACTTGAAATGTCGGATGTAGAATGTTTCTAGCAGCTCGTATTGCTTCTATATTAAAGATGGTGGCTTAAATACTCGAAATGGCGGATGTTTAATGCTTCTAGCAGCTCGTATTGCTTCTATATTAAAGATGGCGGCTTAAGGACTCAAAATGGCGGGTGGAAGACTCAAAATAGTGATTTTAATAGAATGGTTCTAGCTGCTTGTATTGCTTCTTTATTAAAGATGGTGGCTTAAATACTCGAAATGGCGGATGTTTAATGTTTCTAGCAGCTCGTATGGCTTTTATATTAAAGATGGCGGCTAAAAGAACCAAAATGGTGGATTAAATACTCAAAATGGCGGCTGTTGAATGGATTCAGCAGCCCGTGTGGCTTTTATAAATTTATGATGGCGGCTAAATTAGTCAAAATAGTGGCTTAAATACTCAAAATGGGTGCTGTAGAATGTTTCTAGCAGCTCGTATGGCTTCTATATTAAAGATGGCGGTTAAAAGAACCAACGTGGCTGGTAGAAGACTCAAAATGGCTACTAGAAGATTCAAAATGGCGGCTGCAGAATTGTTCTAGTTGCTACATCAAGGATAGCGGTTTAAAGACTCAACATGGCGGGTGGAAGACTTCAAATAGCGGCTTGAAGACACAAAATGGCGGCTAAAAGACTCAAAAAGGCGGATGTATAATGTTTCCAGCAGCTCGTATGGCTTCTATATTAAAGATGGCGGCTAAAAGAACCAAAATGGCGGGTAAAACACTCAATATGGCGGCTGTAGAATGTTTCTAGCAGCTCGTATTGCTTCCATATTAAATATAATGGCTTTAATACATCAAATGTCGGATGTAGAATGTTTCTAGCAGCTCGTATGGCTTATATATTCAAGATGGCGGTGTAAAGAACCAACATGTCGGGTAGAAGACTCAAAATGGCGGGTGAAAGACTCAAAATGGTGGCCCAAATACTCAAAATGCCGGCTGTAGAATGTTTCTAGCAGATCGTATTGCTTCCATATTAAATATAATGGCTTAAATACTCGAAATGGCGGATGTAGAATGTTTCTAGCAGCTCGTATGGCTTTTATATTAAAGATGGCGGCTAAAAGAACCAAAATGGTGGATTAAATACTCAAAATGGCGGCTGTTGAATGGATTCAGCAGCCCGTGTGGCTTTTATAAATTTATGATGGCGGCTAAAATAGTCAAAATGGTGGCTTAAATACTCAAAATGGGTGCTGTAGAATGTTTCTAGCAGCTCGTATGGCTTCTATATTAAAGATGGCGGTTAAAAGAACCAACATGGCTGGTAGAAGACTCAAAATGGCGACTAGAAGATTCAAAATGGCGGCTGCAGAATTGTTCTAGTTGCTACATCAAAGATAGCGGTTTAAAGACTCAACATGGCGGGTGGAAGACTTCAAATAGCGGCTTGAAGACACAAAATGGCGGCTAAAAGACTCAAAAAGGCGGATGTATAATGTTTCCAGCAGCTCGTATGGCTTCTATATTAAAGATGGCGGCTAAAAGAACCAAAATGGCGGGTAAAACACTCAAAATGGCGGCTGTAGAATGTTTCTAGCAGCTCGTATTGCTTGTATATTAAATATAATGGCTTTAATACTTGAAATGGCGGATGTAGAATGTTTCTAGCAGCTCGTATGGCTTATATATTCAAGATGGCGGTTAAAAGCACCAACATGGCGGGTAGAAGACTCAAAATGGTGGCCTAAATACTCAAAATGGCGGCTGTAGAATGTTTTTAGCAGCTCGTATTGCTTCCATATTATATATAATGGCTTAAATACTCGAAATGGCGGATGTAGAAAGTTTCTAGCAGCTCGTATTGCTTCTATATTAAAGATGGCGGTTTAAAGACTCTAAATGGCGGGTGGAAGACTCAAAATAGTGACTTAAATAATCAAAATGGCGGATGTAGAATGGTTCTAGCTGCTTGTATTGCTTCTATATTAAAGATGGTGGCTTAAATACTCGAAATGGCGGATGTAGAATGTTTCTAGCAGCTCGTATGGCTTCTATTTTAAAGATGGCTTTTAAAAGAACCAACATGGCGGGTAGAAGACTCAAAATGGCGGGTGAAAGACTCAAAATGGTGGCCTAAATACTCAAAATGGTGGCTGTAGAATGTTTCTAGTAGAGCTGCAAAACCATCGATGGTACTATCGATAATATCGATGGACTTTCAATTGAGCGATAGATCGATGGTTTTTTTCCTCCATCGATAGTTCACTGCATGGCTAGACACAAACCACGCGTAAGTACTTTTACATAAAATTTAAAGTTTTTCGATTTTAATTCTAATTAATTCTATATTAATTCACTTTTGAACTATTTAGTACACAGATTTCTAAAATAGGTGTAACTTTGTTGGCGGTTCCTCAAAAATTATGGATAAGTTTGTGATTTCATCAAGTAAGTGTTTCCAAGCTAATTTTTTCTTATTTGTTCATAATTGTTTTTGTATTTTAGATAAAAGTGCATCATCAGCTGCCTCAACATCTTCAGCTGCCTCATCGATATTAGCTGCCTCACCATCAACATCTGCCTCGTCGTCCGCTGTGGTTCCGCATCCAGACGAGTTGCCTTGCAAGCGAAAAAAATGCAGCTCTCAGGTATGGGACTACTTTGAAAAATGTAAAAGTAGAAATTTCGCAAAATGCAAATTATGTGGCAATGAGTACAAAACGAGCGGGAACACGTCTAACATGCAAGAGCATTTAAGGCGTGCCCACCCGCTCAAATTAAGTCAACTTAGCGAAAATGTGCCAAAAATTGACCAATTTGTTCAACGGTCCGAGCTTTATGAACCTACATCTGAAAGAAGGGCGAAATTGGACAAGTGTTTGACTCAAATGATTGCGAAAGACTTGCAACCTTTCAGCGTAGTAGAGGATGAAGGGATCAAGTGCTTTGTAAAAGCCTTAGATCCGAGGTATTCTCTACCGAGCCGCACAACATTAAAACACGTCCATATGAAGACAATGTTTGATGAGATGCAATTAAAGCTAAAAAACAAGCTTAATACAATCGAGCACTGTGGGTTGAGTACAGATTGCTGGACATCTCGAGGCAATAGTAACTACATAACTGTAACGTGCCATTTCATTGACGATGACTTCAAGTTAAAGGCGGCTGTATTGGCAACACAGCCCCTTTTAAACGAAGAAAACCACTCAAGTGCCAACATTAGCGCAACGCTGAAGGAAATATGTGACGAATTTAATATTTTCAATAAAATTGAATCCATAGTCACTGACAATGCGGCGTCCATGATAAAGGCATGCGAGAGTCTAAAAAAAAAACATTTGCCGTGCTTTGCCCACAGTTTAAATCTTGTAGTTCAAGACGCTTTGGCTCAAGATAAGGTGAGGGAAATTTTGACTCAAACAAAGCGAATCGTTGCCTTTTTTAAATGTAGCACTATTGCCAATGACAAATTTAAAAATGAGCAAGGTCAACTTAAGCCTCACAGCTTGATACAAGAGGTCCCCACTAGGTGGAATAGTGCGTACCATATGCTCCAACGCATTTTAGACACGCGAGAAGCAGTTGCCTCAGTTTTGCTGAAGACCCCAAAGGCGCCTATTCCCCTAAGCGAAGATGCTTTTGCCGCTATACAAGACCTTTGCACTATACTGGCACCATTCGACGAAGCTACCAGCAGAATTTCAGCATCGAAAACCGTCACAGCTTCGCTAATAATTCCGACGATTTTGGGCCTTGTTAGTACCTTAGAAGAGCTTCAGCCAAAAGTGAAGTCTACTGTCGGATGCGAAATAATCACATTTTTATCTAGTCGAATTAACTCACGACTTTCTATATATGAGTCCAGATTAATTCCACGCTTGGCAACAATGCTCGACCCTCGTTTTAAAAAAAAAGGTTTTAGGAGTTAGCATAACGCCCAGCAAGCGGCAATCGCACTCGAAAATGAAATCACCTACTTAAACAAAAATTTGGAAAATCGATCTCCAAACGAGGAACCGCCAACATATGCTGAAAAGGACAATCTTTTCAAATTTGTGACCAAGAAAATAGCTGAAAAACAAAAGACGACCAAATTGGATTCTATTGTTACAATGAGGCAATACTTGGAGCAAAACAACGCAACCCAAGACGTTGACCCATTGGACTACTGGAAGGTAAGTGAAAAACATTATCTCAATATATTTCTAATTAACTTTCTTGCAGATTAATGAAATACAATTTGGCCAACTGGCCAAATGTGCCAAGAAAATATTGTGCATTCCAGGTAGTTCAGTGGAGTCTGAGCGGGTTTTTAGTAAGGCTGGAGAAATCGTCAGCCAAAAAAGAAGCAGTCTAAAGCCAAAAGCTGTGAATATGCTTCTAGCCTTGAAGCAGAACCAATGGATTTTGGAATAAATCTCGAATATTTTTGTTTTTTTAAGTTGAAGTGTTACGTAATTTTATTTTTCTTTTTTTGTTATTTTATTTAGTTCTAAGAGTTTTAAGTTTTTATTTTTATGTATGAAATGACTGAACATTCAAGATACTCATTTGTTTAATAGTCTTAAGATGAAATGAAATGAATTGCCTTATAATTTTAAGTAACATATCTTTGTGATTTATTAAAATGGCACGAAGCCAATATATTATATTGAAAAAATATACAGCGTTTGTTTTTGAACAAGTTGTTATTACTTAAAAGAAATTTCAATGGAACCATCGATACTATCGATGGTTTATTCCATCGAGCTTGAAAATATCGATGGACCAACCATCGATGGTTTTGCAGCTCTAGTTTCTAGCAGCTCGTATTGCTTCTATATTAAATATAATGGCTTAAATACTCAAAATGGCGGATGTATAATGTTAATAGCAGCTTGTATGGCTTCTATATTAAAGATGGCGGCTAAAAGAACCAAAATGGCGGGTAAAACACTCAAAATGGCGGCTGTAGAATGTTTCTTGCAGCTCGTATTGCTTCTATATTAAATATAATGGCTTTAATACTTGAAATGTCGGATGTAGAATGTTTCTAGCAGCTCGTATGGCTTCTATAAAAACACTCAAAATGGCGGCTGTAGAATGTTTCTAGCAGCTCGTATTGCTTCTATATTAAATATAATGGCTTTAATACTTGAAATGGCGGATGTATAATGTTTCTAGCAGCTCGTATAACTTTTAGATTAAAGATGGTGGCTAAAAGAACCAAAATGGCTGGTAGAAGACCCAAATAGAGGCTGTAGAATGTTTTTAGCAGCTCGTTTTGCTTCTATATTAAATATAATGGCTTAAATACTCAAGATGGCGGCTGTATAATGTTTCTAGCAGCTCGTATTGCTTCTATATTAAATATAATGGTTTTAATACTTGAAATGGCGGATGTATAATGTTTCTAGCAGATCGTATGGCTTTAAGATTAAAGATGGTGGCTAAAACAACCAAAATGGCTGGTAGAAGACCCAAATAGAGACTGTAGAATGTTTTTAGCAGCTCGTTTTGCTTCTATATCAAATATAATGGCTTAAATACTCAAGATGGCGGCTGTATAATGTTTCTAGCAGCTCGTATTGCTTCTATATTAAAGATGGCGGCTTAAGGACTCAAAATGGCGGGTGGAAGACTCAAAATAGTGATTTTAATAGAATGGTTCTAGCTGCTTGTATTGCTTTAATAAAGATTAAAGATGGTGGCTTAAATACTCGAAATGGCGGATGTATAATGTTTCTAGCAGCTCGTATGGCTTTTATATTAAAGATGGCGGCTAAAAAAACCAAAATGGTGGATTAAATACTCAAAATGGCGGCTGTTGAATGGATTCAGCAGCCCGTGTGGCTTTTAAATTTAAGATGGCGGCTAAAAGAGTCAAAATGGTGGCTTAAATACTCAAAATGGGTGCTGTAGAATGTTTCTAGCAGCTCGTATGGCTTTTATATTAAAGATGGCGGTTAAAAGAACCAACATGGCTGGTAGAAGACTCAAAATGGCGACTGCAGAATTGTTCTAGTTGCTACATCAAAGATAGCGGTTTAAAGACTCAACATGGCGGGTGGAAGACTTCAAATAGCGGTTTGAAAACACTAAATGGCAGCTAAAAGACTCAAAAAGGCGGATGTATAATGTTTCCAGCAGCTCGTATGGCTTCTATATTAACGATGGCGGCTAAAAGAACCAAAATGGCGGGTAAAACACTCAAAATGGCGGCTGTAGAATGTTTCTAGCAGCTCGTATGGCTTCAATATTAAAGATGGCGGTTAAAAGAACCAACATGGCGGGTAGAAGACTCAAAATGGCGACTAGATGATTTAAAATGGCGCCTGCAGAATTGTTCTAGTTGCTACATCAAAGATAGCGGTTTAAAGACTCAACATGGCGGGTGGAAGACTTCAAATGACGGCTTGAAGACACAAAATGGCGGCTAATAGACTCAAAAAGGCGGCTGTAGAATGGTTTCAGCAGCTCGTATTGCTTCTATATTAAAGATGGTGGCTAAAAGAACCAAAATGGCGGGTAGAATACTCAAAATGGAGGCTGTAGAATGTTTTTAGCAGCTCGTATGACTCCTATATTCAAGATGACGGTTAACATACTCAAAATGGTGGCTTAAATTCTCAAAATGGCGGCTGTCGAATGTTTCTAGCAGCTCGTATTGCTTCTATATTAAAGATGGCGGCTTAAGGACTCAAAATGGCGGATGTATAATGTTTCTAGCAGCTCGTATTGCTTCCATATTAAATATAATGGCTTTAATACTTGAAATGTCGGATGTAGAATGTTGTTTTAAAGATGGCGGTTAAAAGACTCAACATGGCGGGTGGAAGACTTCAAATAGCGGTTTGAAAACACTAAATGGCGGCTAAAAGACTCAAAAAGGCGGATGTATAATGTTTCCAGCAGCTCGTATGGCTTCTATATTAACGATGGCGGCTAAAAGAACCAAAATGGCGGGTAAAACACTCAAAATGGCGGCTGTGGAATGTTTCTAGCAGCTTGTATGGCTTCAATATTAAAGATGGCGGTTAAAAGAACCAACATGGCTGGTAGAAGACTCAAAATGGCGACTAGATGATTTAAAATGGCGCCTGCAGAATTGTTATAGTTGCTACATCAAAGATAGCGGTTTAAAGACTCAACATGGCGGGTGGAAGACTTCAAATAACGGCTTGAAGACACAAAATGGCGGCCAATAGACTCAAAAAGGCGGCTGTAGAATGGTTTCAGCAGCTCGTATTGCTTCTATATTAAAGATGGTGGCTAAAAGAACCAAAATGGCGGTGCCAAGTTTAGCGCAACGCTGAAGGAAATATGTGACGAATTTAATATTTTCAATAAAATTGAATCCATAGTCACTGACAATGCGGCGTCCATGATAAAGGCATGCGAGAGTCTAAAAAAAAAACATTTGCCGTGCTTTGCCCACAGTTTAAATCTTGTAGTTCAAGACGCTTTGGCTCAAGATAAGGTGAGGGAAATTTTGACTCAAACAAAGCGAATCGTTGCCTTTTTTAAATGTAGCACTATTGCCAATGACAAATTTAAAAATGAGCAAGGTCAACTTAAGCCTCACAGCTTGATACAAGAGGTCCCCACTAGGTGGAATAGTGCGTACCATATGCTCCAACGCATTTTAGACACGCGAGAAGCAGTTGCCTCAGTTTTGCTGAAGACCCCAAAGGCGCCTATTCCCCTAAGCGAAGATGCTTTTGCCGCTATACAAGACCTTTGCACTATACTGGCACCATTCGACGAAGCTACCAGCAGAATTTCAGCATCGAAAACCGTCACAGCTTCGCTAATAATTCCGACGATTTTGGGCCTTGTTAGTACCTTAGAAGAGCTTCAGCCAAAAGTGAAGTCTACTGTCGGATGCGAAATAATCACATTTTTATCTAGTCGAATTAACTCACGACTTTCTATATATGAGTCCAGATTAATTCCACGCTTGGCAACAATGCTCGACCCTCGTTTTAAAAAAAAAGGTTTTAGGAGTTAGCATAACGCCCAGCAAGCGGCAATCGCACTCGAAAATGAAATCACCTACTTAAACAAAAATTTGGAAAATCGATCTCCAAACGAGGAACCGCCAACATATGCTGAAAAGGACAATCTTTTCAAATTTGTGACCAAGAAAATAGCTGAAAAACAAAAGACGACCAAATTGGATTCTATTGTTACAATGAGGCAATACTTGGAGCAAAACAACGCAACCCAAGACGTTGACCCATTGGACTACTGGAAGGTAAGTGAAAAACATTATCTCAATATATTTCTAATTAACTTTCTTGCAGATTAATGAAATACAATTTGGCCAACTGGCCAAATGTGCCAAGAAAATATTGTGCATTCCAGGTAGTTCAGTGGAGTCTGAGCGGGTTTTTAGTAAGGCTGGAGAAATCGTCAGCCAAAAAAGAAGCAGTCTAAAGCCAAAAGCTGTGAATATGCTTCTAGCCTTGAAGCAGAACCAATGGATTTTGGAATAAATCTCGAATATTTTTGTTTTTTAAGTTGAAGTGTTACGTAATTTTATTTTTCTTTTTTTGTTATTTTATTTAGTTCTAAGAGTTTTAAGTTTTTATTTTTATGTATGAAATGACTGAACATTCAAGATACTCATTTGTTTAATAGTCTTAAGATGAAATGAAATGAATTGCCTTATAATTTTAAGTAACATATCTTTGTGATTTATTAAAATGGCACGAAGCCAATATATTATATTGAAAAAATATACAGCGTTTGTTTTTGAACAAGTTGTTATTACTTAAAAGAAATTTCAATGGAACCATCGATACTATCGATGGTTTATTCCATCGAGCTTGAAAATATCGATGGACCAACCATCGATGGTTTTGCAGCTCTAGTTTCTAGCAGCTCGTATTGCTTCTATATTAAATATAATGGCTTAAATACTCAAAATGGCGGATGTATAATGTTAATAGCAGCTTGTATGGCTTCTATATTAAAGATGGCGGCTAAAAGAACCAAAATGGCGGGTAAAACACTCAAAATGGCGGCTGTAGAATGTTTCTAGCAGCTCGTATTGCTTCTATATTAAATATAATGGCTTTAATACTTGAAATGTCGGATGTAGAATGTTTCTAGCAGCTCGTATGGCTTCTATAAAAACACTCAAAATGGCGGCTGTAGAATGTTTCTAGCAGCTCGTATTGCTTCTATATTAAATATAATGGCTTTAATACTTGAAATGGCGGATGTATAATGTTTCTAGCAGCTCGTATGGCTTTTAGATTAAAGATGGTGGCTAAAAGAGTCAAAATGGTGGCTTAAATACTCAAAATGGGTGCTGTAGAATGTTTCTAGCAGCTCGTATGGCTTTTATATTAAAGATGGCGGTTAAAAGAACCAACATGGCTGGTAGAAGACTCAAAATGGCGACTGCAGAATTGTTCTAGTTGCTACATCAAAGATAGCGGTTTAAAGACTCAACATGGCGGGTGGAAGACTTCAAATAGCGGTTTGAAAACACTAAATGGCAGCTAAAAGACTCAAAAAGGCGGATGTATAATGTTTCCAGCAGCTCGTATGGCTTCTATATTAACGATGGCGGCTAAAAGAACCAAAATGGCGGGTAAAACACTCAAAATGGCGGCTGTAGAATGTTTCTAGCAGCTCGTATTGCTTCTATATTAAATATAATGGTTTTAATACTTGAAATGGCGGATGTATAATGTTTCTAGCAGATCGTATGGCTTTAAGATTAAAGATGGTGGCTAAAACAACCAAAATGGCTGTTAGAAGACCCAAATAGAGACTGTAGAATGTTTTTAGCAGCTCGTTTTGCTTCTATATTAAATATAATGGCTTAAATACTCAAGATGGCGGCTGTATAATGTTTCTAGCAGCTCGTATTGCTTCTATATTAAAGATGGCGGCTTAAGGACTCAAAATGGCGGGTGGAAGACTCAAAATAGTGACTTAAATAATCAAAATGGCGAATGTAGAATGGTTCTAGCTGCTTGTATTGCTTTAATAAAGATTAAAGATGGTGGCTTAAATACTCGAAATGGCGGATGTATAATGTTTCTAGCAGCTCGTATGGCTTTTATATTAAAGATGGCGGCTAAAAAAACCAAAATGGTGGATTAAATACTCAAAATGGCGGCTGTTGAATGGATTCAGCAGCCCGTGTGGCTTTTAAATTTAAGATGGCGGCTAAAAGAGTCAAAATGGTGGCTTAAATACTCAAAATGGGTGCTGTAGAATGTTTCTAGCAGCTCGTATGGCTTTTATATTAAAGATGGCGGTTAAAAGAACCAACATGGCTGGTAGAAGACTCAAAATGGCGACTGCAGAATTGTTCTAGTTGCTACATCAAAGATAGCGGTTTAAAGACTCAACATGGCGGGTGGAAGACTTCAAATGACGGCTTGAAGACACAAAATGGCGGCTAATAGACTCAAAAAGGCGGCTGTAGAATGGTTTCAGCAGCTCGTATTGCTTCTATATTAAAGATGGTGGCTAAAAGAACCAAAATGGCGGGTAGAATACTCAAAATGGAGGCTGTAGAATGTTTTTAGCAGCTCGTATGACTCCTATATTCAAGATGACGGTTAACATACTCAAAATGGTGGCTTAAATTCTCAAAATGGCGGCTGTCGAATGTTTCTAGCAGCTCGTATTGCTTCTATATTAAAGATGGCGGCTTAAGGACTCAAAATGGCGGATGTATAATGTTTCTAGCAGCTCGTATTGCTTCCATATTAAATATAATGGCTTTAATACTTGAAATGTCGGATGTAGAATGTTGTTTTAAAGATGGCGGTTAAAAGACTCAACATGGCGGGTGGAAGACTTCAAATAGCGGTTTGAAAACACTAAATGGCGGCTAAAAGACTCAAAAAGGCGGATGTAGAATGTTTCTAGCAGCTCGTATTGCTTCTATATTAAAGATGGCGGCTTAAAGACTCTAAATAGCGGGTGGAAGACTCAAAATAGTGATTTAAATATTCAAAATGTCGGCTGTAGAAAGGTTCTAGCTGCTTGTATTGCTTCTATATTAAAGATGGTGGCTTAAATACGCGAAATGACGGATGTATAATGTTTCTAGCAGCTCGTATGGCTTCTACATTAAAGATGGCGGCTAACAGAACCAAAATGGCGGGTAAAACACTCAAAATGGCGTCTGTAGAATGTTTCTAGCAGCTCGTATTGCTTCTATATTAAATATAATGGCTTTAATACTTGAAATGGCGGGTGGAAGACTTCAAATAGCGGTTTGAAAACACTAAATGGCGGCTAAAAGACTCAAAAAGGCGGATGTATAATGTTTCCAGCAGCTCGTATGGCTTCTATATTAACGATGGCGTCTAAAAGAACCAAAATGGCGGGTAAAACACTCAAAATGGCGGCTGTAGAATGTTTCTAGCAGCTCGTATGGCTTCAATATTAAAGATGGCGGTTAAAAGAACCAACATGGCTGGTAGAAGACTCAAAATGGCGACTAGATGATTTAAAATGGCGCCTGCAGAATTGTTCTAGTTGCTACATCAAAGATAGCGGTTTAAAGACTCAACATGGCGGGTGGAAGACTTCAAATAACGGCTTGAAGACACAAAATGGCGGCTAATAGACTCAAAAAGGCGGCTGTAGAATGTTTTCAGCAGATCGTATTGCTTCTATATTAAAGATGGTGGCTAAAAGAACCAAAATGGCGGGTAGAATACTCAAAATGGAGGCTGTAGAATGTTTTTAGCAGCTCGTATGACTCCTATATTCAAGATGACGGTTAACATACTCAAAATGGTGGCTTAAATTCTCAAAATGGCGGCTGTAGAATGTTTCTAGCAGCTCGTATTGCTTCTATATTAAATATAATGGCTTTAATACTTGAAATGTCGGATGTAGAATGTTGTTTTAAAGATGGCGGTTAAAAGACTCAACATGGCGGGTGGAAGACTTCAAATAGCGGTTTGAAAACACTAAATGGCGGCTAAAAGACTCAAAAAGGCGGATGTAGAATGTTTCCAGCAGCTCGTATGGCTTCTATATTAACGATGGCGGCTAAAAGAACCAAAATGGCGGGTAAAACACTCAAAATGGCGTCTGTAGAATGTTTCTAGCAGCTCGTATGGCTTTTATATTAAAGATGGCGGTTAAAAGAACCAACATGGCGGGTAGAAGACTCAAAATGGCGGGTGAAAGACTCAAAATGGTGGCCTAAATACTCAAAATGGTGGCTGTAGAATATTTCTAGCAGCTCGTATTGCTTCTATATTAAATATAATGGCTTAAATATTCAAAATGGCGGCTGTAGAATGGTTCTAGCTGCTTGTATTGCTTCTATATTAAAGATGGTGGCTTAAATACGCGAAATGACGGATGTATAATGTTTCTAGCAGCTCGTATGGCTTCTACATTAAAGATGGCGGCTAACAGAACCAAAATGGCGGGTAAAACACTCAAAATGGCGTCTGTAGAATGTTTCTAGCAGCTCGTATTGCTTCTATATTAAATATAATGGCTTTAATACTTGAAATGGCGGATGTAGAATGTTTCTAGCAGCTCGTATGGCTTATATATTCAATATGGCGGCTAAAAGAACCATAATGGTGGATTAAATACTCAAAATGGTGGCTGTAGAATGTTTCTAGCAGCTCGTATTGCTTCTATATTAAATATAATGGCTTAAAACACTCAAAATGGCGGCTGTAGAATGTTTCTAGCAGCTTGTATTGCTTGTATATTAAATACAATGGCTTTAATACTTGAAATGGCGGATGTAGAATGTTTCTAGCAGCTCGTATGGCTTATATATTCAAGATGGCGGTTAAAAGAACCAACATGGCGGGTAGAAGACTCAAAATGGTGGCCTAAATACTCAAAATGGCGGCTGTAGAATATATATAATGGCTTAAATACTCGAAATGGCGGATGTAGAAAGTTTCTAGCAGCTCGTATTGCTTCTATATTAAAGATGGCGGTTTAAAGACTCTAAATGGCGGGTGGAAGACTCAAAATAGTGACTTAAATAATCAAAATGGCGAATGTAGAATGGTTCTAGCTGCTTGTATTGCTTCTATATTAAAGATGGTGGCTTAAATACTCGAAATGGCGGATGTAGAATGTTTCTAGCAGCTCGTATGGCTTCTATTTTAAAGATGGCTTTTAAAAGAACCAACATGGCGGGTAGAAGACTCAAAATGGCGGGTGAAAGACTCAAAATGGTGGCTGTAGAATATTTCTAGCAGCTCGTATTGCTTCTATATTAAATATAATGGCTTAAATACTCAAAATGGCGGATGTATAATGTTAATAGCAGCTTGTATGGCTTCTATATTAAAGATGGTGGCTTAAATACGCGAAATGACGGATGTATAATGTTTCTAGCAGCTCGTATGGCTTCTACATTAAAGATGGCGGCTAACAGAACCAAAATGGCGGGTAAAACACTCAAAATGGCGTCTGTAGAATGTTTCTAGCAGCTCGTATTGCTTCTATATTAAATATAATGGCTTTAATACTTGAAATGGCGGATGTAGAATGCTTCTAGCAGCTCGTATGGCTTATATATTCAAGATGGCGGCTAAAAAAACCAAAATGGTGGATTAAATACTCAAAATGGCGGCTGTTGAATGGATTCAGCAGCCCGTGTGGCTTTTAAATTTAAGATGGCGGCTAAAAGAGTCAAAATGGTGGCTTAAATACTCAAAATGGGTGCTGTAGAATGTTTCTAGCAGCTCGTATGGCTTTTATATTAAAGATGGCGGTTAAAAGAACCAACATGGCTGGTAGAAGACTTAAAATGGCGACTGCAGAATTGTTCTAGTTGCTACATCAAAGATAGCGGTTTAAAGACTTAACATGGCGGGTGGAAGACTTCAAATAGCGGCTTGAAGACACAAAATGGCGGCTAAAAGACTCAAAAAGGCGGATGTATAATGATTCCAGCAGCTCGTATTGCTTCTATATTAACGACGGCGGATAAAAGAACCAAAATGGCGGGTAAAACACTCAAAATGGCGTCTGTAGAATGTTTTAGCAGCTCGTATTGCTTCCATATTAAATATAATGGCTTTAAAACTTGAAATGTCGGATGTAGAATGTTGTTTTAAAGATGGCGGTTAAAAGAACCAACATGGCGGGTAGAAGACTCAAAATGGTGGCTGTAGAATGTTTCTAGCAGCTCGTATTGCCTCTATATTAAATAAAATGGCTTAAAACACTCAAAATGGCGGCTGTAGAATGTTTCTAGCAGCTCGTATTGCTTGTATATTAAATACAATGGCTTTAATACTTGAAATGGCGGATGTAGAATGTTTCTAGCAGCTCGTATGGCTTATATATTCAAGATGGCGGTTAAAAGAACCAACATGGCGGGTAGAAGACTCAAAATGGTGGCCTAAATACTCAAATGGCGGCTGTAGAATGTTTTTAGCAGCTCGTATTGCTTCCATATTATATATAATGGCTTAAATACTCGAAATGGCGGATGTAGAAAGTTTCTAGCAGCTCGTATGCTTCTATATTAAAGATGGCGGTTTAAAGACTCTAAATGGCGGGTGGAAGACTCAAAATAGTGATTTAAATATTCAAAATGGCGGCTGTAGAATGGTTCTAGCTGCTTGTATTGCTCTATATTAAAGATGGTGGCTTAAATACTCGAAATGGCGGATGTAGAATGTTTCTAGCATCTCGTATGGCTTCTATTTTAAAGATGGCGGCTTAAGACTCAAAATGGCGGCTGTATAATGTTTCTAGCTGCTTGTATTGCTTCTATATTAAAGATGGTGGCTTAAATACGCGAAATGACGGATGTATAATGTTTCTAGCAGCTCGTATGGCTTCTATTTTAAAGATGGCGGCTTAAGGACTCAAATGGCGATGTAGAATGTTTCTAGCAGCTCGTATTGCTTCTATATTAAAGATGGCGGTTAAAGACTCTAAATGGCGGGTGGAAGACTCAAAATAGTGATTTAAATATTCAAAATGGCGCCTGTAGAATGGTTCTAGCAGCTTGTATTGCTTCTATATTAAAGATGGTGGCTTAAATACGCGAAATGACGGATGTATAATGTTCTAGGAGCTCGTATGGCTTCTACATTAAAGATGCGCTAACAGAACCAAAATGGCGGTAAAACACTTAAAATGGCGTCTGTAGAATGTTTCTAGCAGCTCGTATTGCTTCTATATTAAATATAATGGCTTTAATACTTGAAATGTCGGATGTAGAATGTTTCTAGCAGCTCGTATGGCTTCTATTTTAAGATGGCGGTTAAAAGAACCACATGGCGGGTAGAAGACTCAAAATGGCGGGTGAAAGACTCAAAATGGTGGCCTAAATACTGGCTGTAGAATGTTTCTAGCAGCTCGTATTGCTTCTATATTAAATATAATGGCTTTAATACTTGAAATGTCGGATGTAGAATGTTTCTAGCAGCTCGTATGGCTTCTATAAAAACACTCAAATGGCGCTGTAGAATGTTTCTAGCAGCTCGTATTGCTTCTATATTAAATATAATGGCTTTAATACTTGAAATGGCGGATGTATAATGTTTCTAGCAGCTCGTATGGCTTTTAGATTAAAGATGGTGGCTAAAAGAACCAAAATGACTGGTAGAAGACCCAAATAGAGGCTGTAGAATGTTTTTAGCAACTCGTTTTGCTTCTATATTAAATATAATGGCTTAAAACACTCAAAATGGCGGCTGTAGAATGTTTCTAGCAGCTTGTATTGCTTGTATATTAAATACAATGGCTTTAATACTTGAAATGTCGGATGTAGAATGTTTCTAGCAGCTCGTATGGCTTCTATAAAAACACTCAAAATGGCGGCTGTAGAATGTTTCTAGCAGCTCGTATTGCTTCTATATTAAATATAATGGCTTTAATACTTGAAATGTCGGATGTAGAATGTTTCTAGCAGCTCGTATGCTTCTATAAAAACACTCAAAATGGCGGCTGTAGAATGTTTCTAGCAGCTCGTATTGCTTCTATATTAAATATAATGGCTTTAATACTTGAAATGGCGGATGTATAATGTTTCTAGCAGCTCGTATGGCTTTTAGATTAAAGATGGTGGCTAAAAGAACCAAAATGACTGGTAGAAGACCCAAATAGAGGCTGTAGAATGTTTTTAGCAGCTCGTTTTGCTTCTATATTAATATAATGGCTTAAATACTCAAGATGGCGGCTGTATAATGTTTCTAGCACCTCGTATTGCTTCTATATTAAATATAATGGTTTTAATACTTGAAATGGCGGATGTATAATGTTTCTAGCAGCTCGTATGGCTTTAAGATTAAAGATGGTGGCTAAAACAACCAAAATGGCTGGTAGAAGACCCAAATAGAGACTGTAGAATGTTTTTAGCAGCTCGTTTTGCTTCTATATTAAATATAATGACTTAAATACTCAAGATGGCGGCTGTATAATGTTTCTAGCAGCTCGTATTGCTTCTATATTAAAGATGGCGGCTTAAGGACTCAAAATGGCGGGTGGAAGACTCAAAATAGTGATTTAAATATTCAAAATGACGCTGTAGAATGGTTCTAGCTGCTTGTATTGCTTCTATATTAAAGATGGTGGCTTAAATACGCGAATGACGGATGTATAATGTTTCTAGCAGCTCGTATGGCTTCTACATTAAAGATGGCGGCTAAAAGAACCAAAATGGCGGGTAAAACACTCAAAATGGCGGCTGTAGAATGTTTCTAGCAGCTCGTATTGCTTCTATATTAAATATAATGGCTTAAAACACTCAAAATGGCGGATGTAGAATGTTTCTAGCAGCTCGTATGGCTTATATATTCAATATGGCGGCTAAAAGAACCATAATGGTGGATTAAATACTCAAAATGGTGGCTGTAGAATGTTTCTAGCAGCTCGTATTGCTTCTATATTAAATATAATGGCTTAAAACACTCAAAATGGCGGCTGTAGAATGTTTCTAGCAGCTTGTATTGCTTGTATATTAAATACAATGGCTTTAATACTTGAAATGGCGGATGTAGAATGTTTCTAGCAGCTCGTATGGCTTATATATTCAAGATGGCGGTTAAAAGAACCAACATGGCGGGTAGAAGACTCAAAATGGTGGCCTAAATACTCAAAATGGCGGCTGTAGAATATATATAATGGCTTAAATACTCGAAATGGCGGATGTAGAAAGTTTCTAGCAGCTCGTATTGCTTCTATATTAAAGATGGCGGTTTAAAGACTCTAAATGGCGGGTGGAAGACTCAAAATAGTGACTTAAATAATCAAAATGGCGAATGTAGAATGGTTCTAGCTGCTTGTATTGCTTCTATATTAAAGATGGTGGCTTAAATACTCGAAATGGCGGATGTAGAATGTTTCTAGCAGCTCGTATGGGCTTCTATTTTAAAGATGGCTTTTAAAAGAACCAACATCGCGGGTAGAAGACTCAAAATGGCGGGTGAAAGACTCAAAATGGTGGCTGTAGAATATTTCTAGCAGCTCGTATTGCTTCTATATTAAATATAATGGCTTAAATACTCAAAATGGCGGATGTATAATGTTAATAGCAGCTTGTATGGCTTCTATATTAAAGATGGTGGCTTAAATACGCGAAATGACGGATGTATAATGTTTCTAGCAGCTCGTATGGCTTCTACATTAAAGATGGCGGCTAACAGAACCAAAATGGCGGGGTTAAAACACTCAAATGGCGTCTGTAGAATGTTTCTAGCAGCTCGTATTGCTTCTATATTAAATATAATGGCTTTAATACTTGAAATGGCGGATGTAGAATGCTTCTAGCAGCTCGTATGGCTTATATATTCAAGATGGCGGCTAAAAAAACCAAAATGGTGGATTAAATACTCAAAATGGCGGCTGTTGAATGGATTCAGCAGCCCGTGTGGCTTATAAATTTAAGATGGCGGCTAAAAGAGTCAAAATGGTGGCTTAAATACTCAAAATGGGTGCTGTAGAATGTTTCTAGCAGCTCGTATGGCTTTTATATTAAAGATGGCGGTTAAAGAACCAACATGGCTGGTAGAAGACTTAAAATGGCGACTGCAGAATTGTTCTAGTTGCTACATCAAAGATAGCGGTTTAAAGACTTAACATGGCGGGTGGAAGACTTCAAATAGCGGCTTGAAGACACAAAATGGCGGCTAAAAGACTCAAAAAGGCGGATGTATAATGTTTCCAGCAGCTCGTATTGCTTCTATATTAACGACGGGCGGATAAAAGAACCAAAATGGCGGGTAAAACACTCAAAATGGCGTCTGTAGAATGTTTTTAGCAGCTCGTATGCTTCCATATTAAATATAATGGCTTTAAAACTTGAAAATGTCGGATGTAGAATGTTGTTTTAAAGATGGCGGTTAAAAGAACCAACATGGCGGGTAGAAGACTCAAAATGGTGGCTGTAGAATGTTTCTAGCAGCTCGTATTGCCTCTATATTAAATAAAATGGCTTAAAAACACTCAAAATGGCGGCTGTAGAATGTTTCTAGCAGCTCGTATTGCTTGTATATTAAATACAATGGCTTTAATACTTGAAATGGGCGGATGTAGAATGTTTCTAGCAGCTCGTATGGCTTATATATTCAAGATGGCGGTTAAAGAACCAACATGGCGGGTAGAAGACTCAAAATGGTGGCCTAAATACTCAAAATGGCGGCTGTAGAATGTTTTTAGCAGCTCGTATTGCTTCCATATTATATTATAATGGCTTAAATACTCGAAATGGCGATGTAGAAAGTTTCTAGCAGCTCGTATTGCTTCTATATTAAAGATGGCGGTTTAAAGACTCTAAATGGCGGGTGGAAGACTCAAAATAGTGATTTAAATATTCAAAATGGCGGCTGTAGAATGGTTCTAGCTGCTTGTATTGCTTCTATATTAAAGATGGTGGCTTAAATACTCGAAATGGCGGATGTAGAATGTTTCTAGCAGCTCGTATGGCTTCTATTTTAAAGATGGCGGCTTAAGGACTCAAAATGGCGGCTGTATAATGTTTCTAGCTGCTTGTATTGCTTCTATATTAAAGATGGTGGCTTAAATACGCGAAATGACGGATGTATAATGTTTCTAGCAGCTCGTATGGCTTCTATTTTAAAGATGGCGGCTTAAGGACTCAAAATGGCGGATGTAGAATGTTTCTAGCAGCTCGTATTGCTTCTATATTAAAGATGGCGGTTTAAAGACTCAAAATGGCGGGTGGAAGACTCAAAATAGTGATTTAATATTCAAAATGGCGGCTGTAGAATGGTTCTAGCAGCTTGTATTGCTTCTATATTAAAGATGGTGGCTTAAATACTCGAAATGACGGATGTATAATGTTTTCTAGGAGCTCGTATGGCTTCTACATTAAGATGGCGGCTAACAGAACCAAAATGGCGGGGTAAAACACTTAAAATGCGTCTGTAGAATGTTTCTAGCAGCTCGTATTGCTTCTATATTAAATATAATGGCTTTAATACTTGAAATGGCGGATGTAGAATGTTTCTAGCAGCTCGTATGGCTTATATATTCAAGATGGCGTCTAAAAGAACCAAAATGGTGGATTAAATACTCAAAATGGCGGCTGTTGAATGGATTCAGCAGCCCGTGTGGCTTTTAAATTTAAGATGGCGGCTAAAAGAGTCAAAATGGTGGCTTAAATACTCAAAATGGGTGCTGTAGAATGTTTCTAGCAGCTCGTATGGCTTCTATTTTAAAGATGGCTTTTAAAAACCAACATGGCGGGTAGAAGACTCAAAATGGCGGGTGAAAGACTCAAAATGGTGGCCTAAATACTGGCTGTAGAATGTTTCTAGCAGCTCGTATTGCTTCTATATTAAATATAATGGCTTTAATACTTGAAATGTCGGATGTAGAATGTTTCTAGCAGCTCGTATGGCTTCTATAAAAACACTCAAAATGGCGGCTGTAGAATGTTTCTAGCAGCTCGTATTGCTTCTATATTAAATATAATGGCTTTATACTTTGAAATGGCGGATGTATGTTTCTAGCAGCTCGTATGGCTTTTTAGATTAAAGATGGTGGCTAAAAGAACCAAATGACTGGTAGAAGACCCAAATAGAGGCTGTAGAATGTTTTTAGGCAGCTCGTTTTGCTTCTATATAAATATAATGGCTTAAAATACTCAAGATGGCGGTACTGTATAAGTTTCTAGCACCTCGTATGCTTCTATATTAAATATAATGGTTTTAATACTTGAAATGGCGGATGTATAATGTTTCTAGCAGCTCGTATGGCTTTAAGATTAAAGATGGTGGCTAAAACAACAAATGCTGTAGAAGACCCAAATAGAGACTGTAGAATGTTTTAGCAGCTCGTTTTGCTTCTATATTAAATATAAATGGCTTAAATACTCAAGATGGCGGCTGTATAATGTTTCTAGCAGCTCGTATTGCTTCTATTTAAAGATGGCGGCTTAAGGACTCAAATGGCGGGTGGAAGACTCAAATAGTGATTAAATTTCAAATGACGGCTGTAGAATGGTTCTACTGCTTGTATTGCTTCTATATTAAGATGTGGCTTAAATACGCGAAATGACGGATGTATAATGTTCTAGCAGCTCGTATGGCTTCTACATTAAAGATGGCGGCTAAAGAACCCCAAAATGGCGGGTAAACACTCAAATGGCGTCTGTAGAATGTTTCTAGCAGCTCGTATTGCTTCTATATTAAATATAATGGCTTTAATACTTGAAAGTCGGATGTAGAATGTTGTTTTAAAGATGGCGGTTAAAGAACCAACATGGCGGGTAGAAGACTCTAAATAGCGGGTGGAAGACTCAAAATAGTGATTTAAATATTCAACATGACGGCTGTAGGAATGGTTCTAGCTGCTTGTATGTGCTTCTATATTAAGAGATGGTGGCTTTAATACGCGAAATGACGGATGTATAATGTTTCTAGCACCTCGTATTGCTTCTAATTAAATATAATGGTTTAATACTTGAAATGGCGGATGTATATATGTTTAGCAGCTCGTATGGCTTTAAGATTAAAGGATGGTGGCTAAACAACCAAAATGGCTGGTAGAAGACCCAAATAGAGACTGTAGAGATGTTTTTAGCAGCTCGTTTTGCTTCTATATTAAATATAATGGCTTAAATACTCAAGATGGCGGCTGTATAATGTTTCTAGCAGCTCGTATGGCTTATATATTCAAGATGGCGTCTAAAAGAACCAAATGGTGGATTAAATACTCAAAATGGGCGCTGTTGAATGGATTCAGCAGCCCTGTGGCTTTTAAATTTAAGATGGCGGCTAAAAGAGTCAAATGGTGGCTTAAATACTCAAAATGGGTGCTGTAGAATGTTTTCTAGCAGCTGTATGGCTTCTATTTTAAAGATGGCTTTTGAAATGAACCAACATGGCGGGTAGAAGACAAATCTAAAATGGCGGGTGAAAGACTCAAAATGGTGGCCTAAATACTGGCTGTAGAATGTTTCTAGCAGCTCGTATTGCTTCTATATAATATAATGGCTTTTAATACTTGAAATGTCGGATTAGAATGTTTCTAGGCAGCTCGTATGGCTTCTAATTAAAACACTCAAAATGGCGGCTGTAGAATGTCTAGCAGCTCGTATTGCTTCAATATTAAATATAAGGCTTTAATACTTGAAATGGGGATGTATAATGTTTTCTAGCAGCTCGTATGGCTTTTAGATTAAAGATGGTGGCTAAAAGAACCAAATGACTGGTAGAAGAACCCAAATAGAGGCTGTAGAATGTTTTTAGCAGCTCGTTTTGCTTATATTAAATATAATGGCTTAAATCTCAGATGCGGCTGTATAATGTTTCTAGCAGCTCGTATTGCTTCTATATTAAATTAATGGTTTTAATACTTGAAATGGCGATGTAATAATGTTTCTAGCAGCTCGTATGGCTTTAAGATTAAAGATGGTGCTAAAACAACCAAAATGGCTGGTAGAAGACCAAATAGAGACTGTAGAATGTTTTTAGCAGCTCGTTTTGCTTCTATATTAAATATAATGGCTTAAATACTCAAGATGGCGCTGTATAATGTTTCTAGGCAGCTCGTATTGCTTCTATATGAAAGATGGCGGCTTAAGGACTCAAAATGGCGGGTGGAAAGACTCAAAATAGTGATTTAAATATTCAAAATGGCTTGCGTAGAATGGTTCTAGCTTCTTGTATTGCTTCATATATAAAGATGGTGGCTTAAATACTCGAAATGCCGGTGTATAATGTTTCTAGCAGCTCGTATTGCTTCATATTAAATATAATGGATTTAATACTTGAAATGTCGGATGTAGATGTTGTTTTAAATATGGCGGTTTAAAAGAACCAACATGGCGGGTAGAAGACTCTAAATAGCGGGTGGAAGACTCAAAATACGTGATTTAAATATTCAAAATGACGGCTGTAGAATGGTTCTAGCTGCTTGTATTGCTTCTATATTAAAGATGGTGGCTTAAATACGCGAAATGACGGATGTATAATGTTTCTAGCAGCTCGTATGGCTTCTACATTAAAGATGGCGCTAACAGAACCAAAATGGGGGTAAAAACTCAAAATGGCGTCTGTAGAATGTTCTAGGCAGCTCGTATTGCTTCTATATAAATATAATGGGCTTAAATACTCAAAATGGTGCTGTAGAATGTTTCTAGCAGCTCGTATGCTTTTATATTAAAGATGGCGCGTTAAAAGACCAACATGGCTGTAGAAGACTCAAAATGGTGACTGATGATTTAAAATGGCGCCTGCAGAATTGTTCTAGTTGCTACATCAAGATAGCGGTTTAAAGCTCAACATGGCGGGTGGAAGACTTCAAATAGCGGCTTGAAGACATACAAATGGCTTGGTAGAGAGACTCAATAGGCTGGTGAAGAGACTCAAAATGGTGCGCCTAAATACGTCAAAATGTGGCTGTGAATGTTTCTAGCAGCTCGTATTGCTTCTATATTAAAATATATATGGCTTAAATACTCAAAATGGGCGATGTATAATATATAGCAGCTGTATGGCTTATACTTAAAGATGGCGGCTAAAGAACCAAAATGGCTGGTAGAGACAAAATAGAGGCTGTAGAATGTTTCTAGCAGCTCGTATTGCTTCTATATTAAAGATGGCGGTTAAGGACTCAAATGGCGGGTGGAAGACTCAAAATAGTGATATTAATAGAATGGTTTCTAGCTGCTTGTATTGCTTTTAAAGATTAAGATGGTGGCTTAAATACTCGAAATGGCGGATGTATAATGTTTCTAGCAGTCGTATTGCTTCTATATAAAGATGGCGGCTTAAGGACTCAAATGGCGGGTGAAGACTCAAATAGTGATTTAAATATTCAAATGGCTGTGAGAATGGTTCTAGCTGCTTGTATTGCTTCTATTATAAAGATGGTGGCTTAAATACTCGAAATGCCGGATGTATAATGTTTCTAGCAGCTCGTATTGCTTCCATATTAAAT
The DNA here is from genome assembly GCF_018902025.1 of Drosophila willistoni. Lineage (NCBI taxonomy): Eukaryota > Metazoa > Arthropoda > Insecta > Diptera > Drosophilidae > Drosophila > Drosophila willistoni. The sequence goes on from NW_025814204.1 coordinate 107,636, forward strand.
ATAATGGATTTAATACTTGAAATGTCGGATGTAGAATGTTGTTTTAAAAGATGGGCGGTTAAAAGAACCAACATGGGGGTAGAAGTCTCTAAATAGCGGTGGAAGACTCAAAATGTGATTTAAATATTCAAAATGAGGCTGTAGATGGTTCTAGCTGCTTGTATTGCTTCTATATTAAAGATGGTGGCTTAAATACGCGAAATGACGGATGTAAATAATGTTTCTAGCAGCTCGTATGGCTTCTACATTAAAGATGGCGGTAACAGACCAAAATGGCGGGTAAAACACTCAAAATGGCGTCTGTAGAATGTTTCTAGCAGCTCGTATTGCTTCTATATTAAATATAATGGCTTTAATACTTGAATGGCGGATGTAGAATGTTCTAGCAGCTCGTATGGCTTATATATTCAAGATGGCGTCTAAAAGAACCAAAATGGTGGATTAAATACTCAAATGGCGGCTGTTGAATAGATTCAGTAGCCCGTGTGGCTTTTAAATTTAAGATGGCGGCTAAAAGCGTCAAAATGGTGGCTTAAATACTCAAAATGGGTGCTGTAGAATGTTTTCTAGCAGCTCGTATGGCTTATATATTCAAGATTGGCGGTTAAAAAGACCAACATGGCTGGTAGAAAGACTCAAATGGCGACTGCAGAATTGTTCTAGTTGCTACATCAAGATAGCGCTTAAAGACTTAACATGGCGGGTGGAGACTTCAATAGCGGCTTAAAGCACAAAATGGCGGCTAAAAGACTCAAAAAGGCGGATGTATAATGTTTCCAGCAGCTCGTATTGCTTCTATATTAACGATGGCGGCTAAAAGACCAAAATGGCGGGTAAAACACTCAAAATGGCGTCTGTAGAATGTTTCTAGCAGCTCGTAATTGCTTCCATATTAAATATATGGCTTTAATACTTGAAATGTCGGATGTAGAATGTTGTTTTAAAGATGCGGTTAAAAGAACCAACATGGCGGGTAGAAGACTCAAAATGGCGGGTGAAAGACTCAAATTGTTGGCCTAATACTCAAAATGCGGCTGTAGAGTTTCTAGCAGCTCGTATTGCTTTTATTTAAATATAATGGCTTAAATACTCGAAATGGCGGATGTAGAATGTTTTCTAGCAGCTCGTATTGCTTCTAATATTAAAGATGGCGGCTTAAGACTCTAATAGCGGTGGAAGACTCAAAATAGTGATTTAAATATTCAAATGGCGGCTGTAGAATGGTTCTAGCTGCTTGCATTGCTTCTATATTAAAGATGGTGGCTTAAATACGCGAAATGACGGATGTATAATGTTTCAGCAGCTCGTATGGCTTCTACATTAAAGATGGCGGCTAACAGAAACAAAATGGCGGGTAAACACTCAAAATGGCGTCTGTAGAATGTTTCTAGCAGCTTGTATTGCTTCTTATATTAAATATAATGGCTTTAATACTTGAAATGGCGGATGTAGAATGTTTCTAGCAGCTCGTATGGCTTATATTCAAGATGGCGGCTAAAAGAACCGAAATGGTGGATTAAATACTCAAAATGGCCGCTGTTGAATGATTCAGCAGCCCGTGTGGCTTTTAATTTTAGATGGCGGCTAAAGAGTCAAAATGGTGCTTAAATACTCAAATGGTGCTGTAGAATGTTTCTAGCAGCTCGTATGGCTTTAATATTAAAGATGGCGGTTAAAGAACAACATGGCTGGTGAGAAGACTCAAAATGCGACTGCAGAATTGTTCTAGTTGCTACATCATCAAAGATAGCGGTTTAAAGACTTAACATGGCGGGTGGAAGACTTCAAATAGCGGCTTGAAAGACACAAATGGCGGCTAAAAGACTAAAGGCGGATGTAAATGTTTCCAGCAGCTCGTATTGCTTCTATATTAACGATGCGGTAAAGAACCAAAATAGGCGGTAAAACACTCCAAATGGCGTCTGTAGAATGTTTTCTAGCAGCTCGTATTGCGATCTATATTAATATAATGGCTTTAATACTTGAAATGGCGGATGTAGAATGTTTCTAGCAGCTGCGTATGGCTTATATATTCAAAATGGCGGCTAAAGAACCAAATGGTGGATTAAATACTCAAATGGGTGCTGTATAACTGTTTCTAGCGCTCGTATGGCTTCTATATTAGATGGCGGTTAAAAGAACCAACATGGCTGGTAGAAGACTCAAAATGGCGACTAGAGATGATTTAAAATGGCGCTGCAGAATTGTTCTAGTTGCTACACACATCAAAGATAGCGGTTTAAAGACTCAACATGGCGGGTGGAAGACTTCAAAATAGCGGCTTGAAGACACAAAATGGCTGGTAGAAGACTCAATATGGCTGGTGAAAAGACTCAAAATGGTGGCCTAAATACTCAAATAGTGGCTGTAGAATGTTTCTAGCAGCTCGTATTGCTTCTATATTAAATATAATGGCTTAAATACTCAAATGGCGGATGTATATATTAATAGCAGCTTGTATGGCTTCTATATTAAAGATGGCGGTTAAAAGAACAACATGGCGGGTAGGAGAACTCAAAATGGCGGGTGAAGACTCAAAATGGTGGATTAAATACTCAAAATGGCGCTGTTGAATGGATTCAGCAGCCCGTGTGGCTTTTAATTTAAGATGGCGGCTAACAGACTCAAATAGTGGCCTAAATACTCATGCTGACGGCTGTAGAAATGTTTCTAGCAGCTCGTATGGCTTCTTCATTATGTATAAGTATATGGCGTAACAGACTAAAATGGTGGCCAAATTACTCAAATGGCGCTGTAGATGCTCGTATTGCTTCTATATTAAATATAATGGCTTAATACTCGAAATGGCGGATGTAGATTGTTTCTAGCAGTTCGATGGCTTCTATATTAAAGATGGCGGTTAAAAGAACAACATGGCGGGTAGGAGACTCAAAATGGCGGGAAAGACTCAAATGGTGGATTAAATACTCAAAATGGCGGCTGTTGAATGGATTCAGCAGCCCGTGGTGGCTTTTAACTTTAAGATGGCGCTAACAGACTCAAATAGTGGCCTAAATACTCATGCTGAGGCTGTAGAATGTTTCTGAGCAGCTCGTATGGCTTCTTCATTATGTATATATATGGCGGCTAACAGACTAAATGGTGGCCAAATTACTCAAATGGCGGCTGTAGAATGCTCGTATTGCTTCTATATTAAATATAATGGCTTTAATACTCGAAATGGCGGATGTAGATTGTTTCTAGCAGTTCGTATTGGTTCTATATTAAAGATGGCGGTTAAAAGAACCAACATGGCGGGTAGGAGACTCAAAATGGCGGCTAAAGAACCAAAATGGTGGATTAAATACTCAAATGGGTGCTGTCATAATTTTCTAGCGCTCGTATGGCTTCTATATTAAAGATGGCGGCTAAAGAACCAAAATGGTTGATTAAATACTCAAAATGGCGGCTGTTGAATGGATTCAGCAGCCCGTGTGGCTTTTAAATTTAAGATGGCGCTAAAAGAGTCAAAATGGTGGCTTAAATACTCAAAATGGGTGCTGTAGAATGTTTCTAGCAGCTCGTATGGTTTTTTATATTAAGATGGCGGTTAAAAGAACCACATGGCTGGTAGAAGACTCAAAATGGCGACTGCAGAATTGTTCTAGTTGCTACATCAAAGATAGCGGTTTAAAGACTCAACATGGCGGGTGAAGACTTCAATAGCGGCTTGAAGATACAAATGGCGGCTAAAAGACTCAAAAGGCGGATGTATAATGTTTCCAGCAGCTCGTAATGGCTTCTATATTAAGATGGCGGCTAAAAGAACCAAAATGGCGGGTAAAACACTCAAAATGGCGGCTGTAGAATGTTTCTAGCAGCTCGTATGGCTTCAATATAAAGATGGCGTTAAAAGAACCAACATGGCTGTAGAAGACTCAAAATGGGCGGCTGCAGAATTGTTCTAGTTGCTACATCAAAGCATAGCGGTTTAAAGACTCAACATGGCGGGTGGAAGACTTCAAATAACGGCTTGAAGACACAAAATGGCGGCTAAAAAGACTCAAAAGGCGGCTGTAGAATGGTTTCAGCAGCTCGTATTGCTTCTAATATTAAAGATGGTGGCTAAAAGAACCAAAATGGCGGGTAGAATACTCAAAATGGCGGCTGTAGAATGTTTCTAGCAGCTCGTATTGCTTCTATATTTAAAGATGGCGGCTTAAGGACTCAACATGGCGATGGAAGACTCAAAATAAAGATTTTAAATATTCAAAATGGCGGCTGTAGAATGGTTCTAGCTGCTTGTATTTCTTCTATATATAAAGATGGTGGCTTAAATACTCGAAATGCGGATGTATTATGTTTCTAGTAGCTCGTATTGCTTCCATATTAAATATAATGGCTTCAATACTTGAAATGTCGGATGTAGAATGTTGTTTTAAAGATGGCGGTTAAAAGAACCAACATGGCGGGTAGAAGACTCAAAATGGGCGGGTGAAAGACTCAAAATTGTGGCTAATACTCAAAATGGCGGATGAGAATGTTTCTAGCAGCTCGTAATTGCTTCTATATTAAAGATGGCGCTTAAAACTCTAAATAGCGGTGGAGACTCAAAATAGTGATTTAAATATTCAAAATGGCGGCTGTAGAATGGTTCTAGCTGCTTGTATTGCTTCTATATTAAAGATCGGTGCTTAAATACGCGAAATGACGGATGTATAATGTTTCTAGCAACTCGATGGCTTTTATATTAAAGATGGCGGCTAAAAGAACAAAATGGTAGATTAAATACTCAAAATGGCGGCTGTTGAATGGATTCAGCAGCCGTGTGGCTTTTAAATTTAAGATGGTGGCTAAAAGAGTCAAAATGGTGGCTTAAATACTCAAAATGGCGGCTGTATAATGTTCTAGCAGCTCGTATTGCTTCTATATTAAAGATGGCGGCTTAAAGACTCAAAATGGCGGGTGGAGACTCAAAATAGTAATTTAAATATTCAAAATGGCGGCTGTAGAATGGTCTAGCTGCTTGCTTCTATATTAATGATGGTGGCTTAAATACGCAAAATGACGGATGTATAATGTTTCTAGCAGCTCGTATGGCTTCTACATTAAGATGGCGCTAACAGAACCAAAATGGCGGGTAACACACTCAAAATGGCGTCTGCAGAATGTTTCTAGCAGCTCGTATTGCTTCTATATTAATATAATGGCTTTAATACTTGAAATGGCGGATGTAGAATGTTCTAGCAGCTCGTATGGCTTATATATTCAAGATGGGGTTAAAGAACCAAAATGGAGGATTAAATACTCAAAATGGCGGTTGTTGAATGGATTCAGCAGCCCGTGTGGCTTTTAAATTTAAGATGCGGCTAGAAGAGTCAAAATGGTGGCTTAAATACTCAAAATGGGTGCTGTAGAATGTTTCTAAGGCAGCTCGTATGGCTTCTAATTTTAAAGATGGCGGTTAAAGAGAACCATCATGGCTGGTAGAGACTCAAAATGGCGACTAGAAGATTTAAAATGGCTGCTGCAGAATTGTTCTAGTTGCTACACTCAAAGCTTGAAGACACAAAATGGCGACTAAAAGACTCAAAATGCGGCTGTAGAATGGTTTCAGCAGTTCGTATTGCTTCTATATTAAAGATGGTTCTAAAAGAACCAAAATGCGGGTAGAAGACCTCAAAATGGAGGCTGTAGAATGTTTTAGCAGCTCGTAATGACTCCTATATTCAAGATGCGGTTAACATACTCAAAATGGTGGCTTAAATCTCAAAATGGAGGCTGTAGAATGTTTTTGGCAGCTCGTATGACTCCTATATTCAAGATGACGGTTAACATACTCAAAATGGTGGCTTAAATACTCAAAATGGCGGCTGTAGAATGTTTCTAGCAGCTCGTATGGTTATAATATTAAAGATGGCGGTTAAAAGAACCAACATGGCGGGTAGAAGACTCAAGATGGCGGGTGGAAAGACTCAAAATGGTGGCCTAAATACTCAAAATGGCGCTGTAGAATGTTTCTAGCAGCTCGTATTGCTTCATATTACATATACTGGCTTAACTAAATATCGAAATGCCGGATGTAGAATGTTTCTAGCAGCTCGTATTCTTCTATATTAAAGATGGCGGCTTAAAGACTCGAAATGGGCGGATGTCGAATGTTTCTAGCAGCTCATATGCTTCTATTTTAAAAAGATGGCGGTTAAAAGAACCACCATGGCGGGTAGAAGACTCAAATGGCGGTGAAAGACCAAAATTGTGGCCAAATACTCAAAACTGGTGGCTGTAGAATTTTCTAGCAGCTCGTATTGCTTCCTATATTACAATTATAATGGCTTAAATACTCGATGGCGGATGTAGAATGTTTTCTAGCAGCTCGTATGGCTTATATATTCAAGATGGCGTCTAAAAGAACCAAATGGTGGATTAAAATACTCAAATGGCGGCTGTTGAATTGAATGGATTCAGCAGCCGTGTGGCTTTTAATTTAAGATGGCGGCTAAAAGAGTCAAAATGGTGGCTTAAATACTCAAATGGAGTGCTGTAGATGTTTTAGCAGCTCGTATGGCTTTATATTAAAGATGGCGGTTAAAAGAACGCAACATGGCTGGTAAAGACTCAAAATGGCGACTGCAGAATTGGTTCTAGTTGCTACATCAAAGATAGCGGGTTTAAAGACTTAACATGGCGGTGGAAGACTTCAAATAGCGGCTTAAAGACAAAAATGGCGGCTAAAAGACTCAAAAGGCGGATGTTATAATGTTTCCAGCAGCTCGTATTGCTTCTATATTAACGATGGCGGCTAAAAGACTCTAAATGGCGGATGTCGAATGTTTCTAGCAGGTCATATGGCTTCTATTTTTAAAGATGGCGGTTAAAAGAAACCAACATGGCGGGTAGAAGACTCAAAATGGCGGGTGAAAGATTCAAAATTGTGGCCCAAATACTCAAATGGTG